>NT_187027.1:3475000-3775000 GCF_000001635.26 Mus musculus
CTCTCTCTCTCTTTCTCTCTCTCTCTCTCTTCATGTTTTTCCATGGAGGGTATCAGACCTAAAGACTGCATGTTAAGCTAGATCTCTATCACTGAGCTGCATACAACCTCTGTGTATCTTTTAGCTTGTACCCACATGTCTAAGAGGCAAAGAGAGACAACAACATGTGCCAAGGCAGTGAATAATTTTACTTTATTATGTTTTGTGTATTTACATAATAGCTATGTGGTCCAAAATGTTATATTAGTCAATTAGCCTGTGATAACTTCACTTTGGAATATTTGTTTTAAAGCATAATTTTACCTATAATAGAATTAAGTGCATCTTGTATCTCTTAAGGAATAAACTACTTTAAAAAAATTAAATTTGGCTAATAGCAGTAGCTTATCTCTGAATGGAAGACAAAAAATGTCAGTGTGACTGTGAGGGTCACATTTCCTCTTAAATACTTTCAAGTAACTCATAGCATTTAGATTCAGCTTTATTTCTGTTAGGTGAACATATCCTGAATTTCAGAATATTTCCTCCTTTTCTCTGTTCCTGGGATAGTTTGCTTGGTTTTGAGATCTATAAATACTTCTTCATGCAAGTCTTCTTGGTGCTGTAATTTCAATCTATGAAATCAAATGAAGAGAAGGAAATGGTGGAAAGGAAGAGGGACGGGAGGAAGAGAAGGGGTCAGAGTTCAGCTCTATTGTTTAAATTACTTGAAAACACCCCATTTCTGAGAATCTAGGTCTTCTCTGGTGGGGAAACCCTTGAGGTAGCTTTTCCCAGGAACATACCAGAATTGCCCTCCGACTTGTCACTCCATACTGGAAACCCCCATCTGCCATGAGTGTTTCTTCTTCTCTTTCCTTCCTTTGGAGGCAACAACAATATGATTAGAAGCCAAGGACTCGAGTAGCAAAGATGTACACTGGGATCTTGGTGACTAGTACTTGTACTAGTACTTGGTGGCTAGTACTCCCATGACTGTTCTGGGTTGTCTGGTTTATCCCTAAAAATACCAGTACTTCACCAGGATATGAAAAAGCAAGTGATATCATGTTTAAACAATCTTACGCCATTTCAGAAATATAAATTCTCACTGAACGTTACTTTTTTGTTATTCATTCATTTGTTTATTTATTCTTTCAGTGCCAGATTACAAGCTGGGCAGCCACTGGAGATACAAGTGAACTAGAACACAATCATGGTCTTCAAGTGCTTACTGGGGTAATATATAAGGAGATGATTCCATTGCTAGAGACATGGTCTTCAAAAGACATTGGGGGAAGTATGGGAGGATAAACCAGAACTAGAGAGGAGTAGGGGCTCCTGAAGCAATGTTGCCTTTGTTGTGTTCTTACTCATGCTCATGGTGTTTAGGGTAGTGTTGGAGGGAGAGGCATGCTCACTGGCTGAGGAGGCAGAGCTCCATGTGCTCAGGAAAATGGAGGGATTGTAGTGATGAAGCTAGACCTGCTGACTTGCGGTGACACAGCTCTGTAGTCTCGGCTGACAAAATCATTCCTAACAAAAGTCCTATCTAGGAATTGGAACCTGGTAACGTGCTCTCCTGGTAGCTCTGGTCAAGGGTCCTTGCTACCTGTGACTCCAAATGCTGGCACAGTCATGGACAAGGAAGGACAAAGGATGAAAATAGCGTGTAGCTTTAAGCAACACTTTAACATCTGCTCTCCCTCTGGCAGGAACAAAAATACTCAAAGAGATATTTATCCCTCCTTTTAGCGACCAGACTATTGAAACCCAAATTTGAATTTCCCCAGGAATCTCATTCTGGGAAAAGGGAAAGACTGGATCCTGATGCCCCACCCCCACCCCCGATTGTGGAGAGGAGAGCTTGTCTTCTGGAAAGAGATTGCACACAGTTCTGACAACCTGCCAGGCTACCATGTAGGATGGACTATAACCAGACTACCATGTAGGGTGGACTATAACCTAGGTAATGATAATGGAAAGTACCACATGTTGGCTAAGACTTCTTGTCATGAGTTTGCCTAGCTTGTTATAGGCAGGGACCTGAAGATGAACTTGAGGAACCTCCCTAGAAACTCTCTTTCTTTTTTTTTCTCTCTCTCAAAGATTTATTGTATGTATGTATGCATGTATGTATGTATGCATGTATGTATGTATGTGTCTTCAGACACACCAGAAGAGGACATCAGATCCCATTATAGATGGCTGTGAGTCACCATGTGGTTGCTGAGAATTGGACTCAGTCAATCAATTCTCAGTCAGTGCTCTTAACCTCTGAGCCATTTCTCCAGCCCCCAGTTTCTCTTTCTTGTGATGACCCCTTTGAATACATCTCCTTTCTCTGCTTGTCACCGTTACTTGTTTATTGGCATGTGGAGGACAGGAGTGGCCAAGCCTAGGTTGTTAGGGCTGCACAGCCCAGGCTCTGGCCCAAACAATTCTGAACAAATGTATAAGAAAATAGTGACTGCAGATAGGAATTAGAATGTGAAGGGAGCTTGTTGCAGACCAGGTTTGGCAGCTTATCTGGTCTCTTCTGCCAGGTTCTCCCTGATGCCTCACTGCAAGGTGGTTTTCTATTCACCTTCAATCTGAGATGATGTTTTCTGCTGGAGACTGATGATGCTTCAGAATTCCAAGTTCCTATTGGACAATGGTGGCAACTAAAGGTCAGAAGCTGGAATGTTAATCCTTGAGAACAGGGAGCTGGAGAAAGCTGACAGAACAGCGAAGCCAGTGGCATCCAGAATATTCTACAAGGGACTTTTCCCTTCGTGCTATGAGTTTAAAAAAGTATATTACTCTACCATATACACTAATAATTTTAGTTTAGCTAATGACTGTCTAATAAGAGCTTCAAATGCAATTTTCATTAGGATATTGAAATATTCAAGCAACCTTTTTTTTTTTTTTTTTTTTTTTTTTTTTTCAAATTGCAAGAGGATTTTTATTCAAGAGCGCTCTCGGGCCCATGGTCATACACCACGCAGGGGTAGAGGACCGTGGCGCCCCGAGTAGCTGGGTAAGGGGGTATTTAAAGAAACCGAAACTTAAGGAAGTGGGGAGGGCGTTGTTGGAAGATACCAAAGATACCAGTTAAGAGTCACAAGGAAGTGTAAAGTTACAAGAGTCACAAGGAATACCTGGTAATTGTTAACTCTCAAGACAGCTTCTAAGAGCCTCTAACAATAGCACATTTGCATTGCAGGTTCTGGTAATGGCCAGGGTGACTTTCTTTGAATGAGCACTCTTTGAACCCAGGAAGCGGGTGGGTAGAGGAATGTTGCTCTCTTTTTTGATTAGCATACCTTTACAAAGGCCACATTCCCAAGCCTGGGCCTAAAGGCCTAGAATTCTGTTTTTACGTTGTTATACTTTCATTCCCCCCTTCTACTTGTTAGTAGTTCTAATCTTAGAACTAGACACTATTTTTTTCCTGACATACTTGATCCTTTACTTTAGGGCATGGTACTGTTGTCTTAAAACTAAAAGCCACATTGCACTCATTTCTGTTTTAATAAAGGTGACTTGCCTATTTAACACACATGGACCTATAATTAAAAGCAGAAGCAAAATCAAAAGAGGTCCCATAAAGGTAGAAAGTAGGGTCGTCAAGAGTACAAGATAAGGGCCTTTCCACCGGAGTCTTAAGGTTTTCTGTGTGGAGACGTCTAATGTAGCAGGTCTTCTTCTCTTGAGTAGGCCTTCTGGAGCTGCTTTTTCGCTCCTGTCTCACTCACTGGAGCACCTTGAGCCTAGAGAACAAAGGCTGGGAAAGCAGCATGTCAGCACCATGTACAAAGGCTATTTTTACCAGTGGAGGGGGCCCCCTGTAGAGTAATTTATAGGGGGGTCAGTCTAAACTGTCCAGGGGTGTTTTTATCCCTGAAGAGCATAAAGGGTAGGAGAGCTATCTAATCATAGCGCCAGTCTCCGCTGTCAATTTGGTAAGGATCCCTTAATGGTTTTATTAATTTTTTTACCTGTCCTGAGCTTTGGGGCCTGCATGCACAATGTAACTTTTAACCAATCTCTAATATCTTGGCCAGTCTCTGATTTACCTGGGCAACAAAGGCAGGTCCATTACCTTGGGAAGATTTCTTTTAGAAATTCTACCTCATTATAGCACAGGCCTTGAATCAAGCAACCTTTTTGATTGTCTTATTCAGCACAGGTACTCTGTAAGCCAAATTCTTCAGAATGGAACCCCCTAAAATAAAATGACACAGTTTAAGGTGTTATTAAAGGGGGGAGTGAACATTGGGGTCCCATTCCTAAGAAGTTTCTGCAATTGATACTGCCCAGTGAAGAGAAATATCAGCTTTCTCCAATGGAGTCTCATTAGGTAAATTAATCATACTTTAGGGCAGGCTACATAACCAGAAGTAGCTGGCCCACTACTGACTGATGGTATATTTTGTAGACTTTTTGCTTTGTTTGGAGGTTTTTGTTTTCTTTGTTTTGTCTCATGGTCTTTATGGTCTTTTGCTTATTTGTTTTTACATTTTTGAATGTGTGTGTGTGTGTGTGTGTGTTTGAGAGACAGAGAAAGAACGTAAAGTTGGGCGGGTAGGGAGGTGAGAAGGAAGATTTGGGAGGAATTGGGGGAGGGGAAAACATGATCAAAAAAAGAAAAAAAGGTTTTTCAGTGGATGAGTACATAGCCACTTCAAGTACAGAAAACAAGAGGAATAATTTGGAAAATTTACAGAGTTCTTTGGGGGGGGGGGAGAACCCCTGAAGCTGTTTAATAAACAATTTTGAAAATTAGTTTCATGGAGTGTCCTACCTCAGAAGCCAATGTCAAACTTGGAATATTAGGAGTATCAGGTTTCTTGAGGAGACAGCTCAGTCACAATCTTGGTCTCATTCAACCAACTTTCAACAGTGAGGGAATAGCACCATCACATGTCTCTGGCCTCAGGGAGAGGAGGCATCTGAGAGCCAAGGGGGTGGGGGTGGGAATCCAGGAACTGTGGTGCACATATGGAGAAAGGTAGGAGTCAGAATTTAACTGTTGATTTTGGATTGTTCTCAAGTAGTATGTTTGGTTTGCAGATTCTGAGTCAGGTTGGGAAATGTATTAGAGGTTCAAGAACCAAGAATCCAAAGTAAGTGTGTGTGTGTTTGTATGTGTGTGTGTTTAAAGACTTTATAAGCAAGGTTCTATATGCTGGGGAGACACCAGGAATGGCCTTCTATGTTAACCTATATTAAAAGAGGGGAACATATTTTTACAACATAATGTATGTAGCAAGCGGTACCCTACCCCAGGACACCAAGTCACAGCTGCAGTCCAGGCTCATTTAGGCAGTGAGGGAGGGTAAGCAAGCATCACAAATTATCAAGCTAGCTAGTGGAAGATTAGTAGTAGCTGGGCAGAACTAAGGCAGGATTGGGAGAAGGTAGGGGGATTTTCAGCCTGGGCAAAATTCCTATCTTAGAATGACTATTCTATGCACAGAACTAGGAATACAGATAGATTGGCTAAGGGGAGAAATCTGTGTACAAACAGTGTCCATTATGAACTCTACCCCAGCAAAAGTGAAAGGAATTATTGAGAACAAAGGTTGCTGCTAAACTGGACAACACATTGAACTTGGGGATTTCCAACCCAGCTACTCACATATAAGCAGACACAAGGACTCTTTTCTTATTCAGCCTCTGACTACAGACATGGCTTCTGTCCGCACCTGTGTAAGTTGGGGTTTGGTAAACGAATGGGAAGGAAAAGTATTTCCATGTATTGGGGGTACAGTTCCACAACTTGGGAGGGGACAGTGGTCTAGAAGGTGAGGCAGTTGGGTGAGAAACATTTAGGAGAAAAGGCAGACATTGATAACTGCACAATAGGAAGAGGGTACTCTGAAGAGAGGTTGGTCATTTGACTTATTAAACTTTTAAAATATTTTATTTATTATATGTGTGCATGTATATGGTGGGTCAGAGCCAGAAGATAACCTTCAGGAGTCAGTTCTCTCTCTTCACCACATAGGTTCTAGGGATCAAGCTTAAAGGTGAGGCTTGGCAGCAAGAGATTTTATTGACTGACTGATTGATTGATTGATTTACTTATTTGTTATTTATTTAAACAGCTGAGCCATTTTTGCCATCCCCACTTAGGAGAAATGGTAGGACACTTTGCTTCATGAGGCTGGCAAGATGTGAAATTAGGAAAATAACTTACAGAGTTCTCAGCCTTAAGCGTCTCTCTCTTTTCAAAGGAAAACTTCATAAAACTTGTTTTTCTTGTTATTGGTGACATAACTAACACATTACCTTAAACAGGTTATGCTCCAATGTAAAGAATGTGCAATTAGGGCAATGTCCAATACAAGACAAAACTGAAGAAGAATATGGAATATCTAGGTTGGGAAGGTTCCTTGAATGGAGTATGAGGAAGTTTTCATAAAGTTTACAGGCCTGATTCTTCCCTAACTTAATTCTTCAGTAAATGAAGTTAAACTCAGATATAGTTTTTGTCTTCTGTGAATGGGATCCTGGTCTAATTTAAAAAGGATATTATGTTCTATATCAATGGATATAAAATACAAGAGATACACATTAACACCATTAAGCACAGCATCACCACAACATGGACATTACCAGAAATGGACGGGAACATTAATAAGAACGCAGCAGTGTAGAGACTATGTCTTAACTAGGGTTCTTTCTGAATTAGTCACAGAGGGTGAGTCATGGCTGAGAGCATTCTGTGAGGCTGCCAAATCTTGGAAATCCTCTTTGGGTTTGCTTAGGGATCTGTATACAACGTTTGAAGCCCTATAGTTTCACGAAGCCGATGTTCTGATTTGGGTTATGATGTAGGAATCAAAAGTTGCAAGAGAGGGAGAGATGCAGACTGTTGAGAAGGAGCCAGAGGGCCAACCAGGAGAACAGTGAAGCTGAGGAGTAGGGGGTAGAGGGTGGCAGGCGTTCTTAGATGACGCTCTTGGCTTTCTTTGCCTAGGTTGTCCGTTCAGACCAATGGCGGTTAATGACCTTTGAGACCACTGAGAATGACAAAGTGAAGAAGATAAATGAACATATTAGGTCCCAAACCAAGGTCTCTGTACAGGACCAGATCCTTCTGCTAGACTCCAAAATCCTCAAGCCCCATCGAAAATTGTCATCCTATGGGATTGACAAGGAAACCACTATCCACCTTACCCTGAAGGTGGTGAAGCCCAGTGATGAAGAGCTGCCCTTGTTTCTGGTGGAGTCCAAAAACGAGGGGCAAAGGCACCTCCTCCGAGTTCGAAGATCCAGCTCAGTGGCCCAGGTGAAAGAGATGATCGAGAGTGTGACCTCTGTGATCCCTAAGAAGCAGGTTGTGAATTGCAACGGAAAGAAGCTGGAAGATGGAAAGATCATGGCTGACTACAACATCAAGAGTGGCAGTTTGCTCTTTCTGACAACACACTGCACTGGGGGATGACCACGGGGATGCGGTGATGAGAAGCTCAAAGCCGATTTCCTCTGAGCTATTACCAATCACATCTCTTGATGATATAAAAAATTAACGAGAATGAAATAAATATTTGAGGGAAGTGGAGTAGATTAAAAGTATTTGTCAAGTCTGTGAATCTTGTTTCTAACATAGTTCATTCGCAGGGTTGTTGATGAGGGCAAAAGCTGAACCTTTAGTCAGGTGTGGTGGTGCAAACTTAATTCCAGGACTTGGGATGCAGGGGAAGGTGGATCAATGAATGATTGTTGAACCAAATTGAATTTTAATTATAGAGTATAGAGAAAGAATGTGTTATGGAATATGATTGTTTACCATAACTGGATCATAGTCTAATAAATTATTTAAATTCAGTCATCATCTTCTTAAAGATATTTGGTATGAAATAAAACCTAACACCCTCTCCACGTGTCGGGTGGGCAAGGAAGGGGAAGAGCCTTATCCTATCCGGCAGATGGGAGTCCCAGTTTAACCAGGGCCAGCACAATTGCCTATTATTTGCAGACATTCTTTGACGTTCTGTAGTGGGCATGGTGACCTGGCTAGGTTTGCATTAGCTGGACTGGCTCCCCAAGAATGGAAACCATGTCTTGTTTCTGGAAGAGATCTCTGTAAGGTGGGGCCCATAACTTCTTTGTTAACCCGAGAGAGACTCCACCTGATGGGCGAGGTCATGGAATTTTTTAAGGTCTTTTGTAAGCCTGGAGAAAAAAATAAAGGTCAGCACCAGGGTGCTCATCATCTTATCTCCAGGTGGATTCTTCAGGGCTGGTACAAAGTCTCCTCAGAGTGCATCTGACCCCCTCCTGCATCCTGCTTCCCTCCTTACTGAGAGTCCCAAGAGCCATTTACCACATCACCATTTAAGAGTGTTTATATATTTCAGGAGTCCCCTCTCCGCACCCCGCAAGAATTCAAACCCTACCCGGTGAGAGAAAAGAATCTCGCTACTAACCCAGAACTCACGGAGCACAAAACTTGCAGATCCTTATGCACAGACAAAAATTATGAGCATCCTATTTCCAGGACTCTGAGCCCTTCTCAGTTTTTTCACTGTCCCACCTATGGCCTCCCCAGACTCCGCAAGAGCCTCAGTGCCGCCCCCTTCACTTCCTTGTTCCTCAGTGTGTAGATGAGAGGATTGAGAGCGGGAGTGACCACCGTGTAGAAGAGCGAGACGAATTTGCCACGGCCCTGGTTGTAACTATGCGTGGGTTGCAGGTAGGTGTAGGTGGCAGAGCCATAAAATAGGCAGACCGCGGTCAAGTGAGAGCCACATGTGCTCGCCGCTTTCCGCCAGCCAGAGCTGGAGTGCATGCCCCAGACCGCGCGGCCCACGGCGATGTAGGAGGCCAGGATGACCGCCGAAGGCACCAACAGGATGACCACACGCGCGGCGAACATCTGGCGCTCGGTGGCGCTGCGGCCGCCGCGGCAGGCCAGCTGCAGCAGCGCCGGCAACTCGCAGATGAAATGGTCCAGACAGCGGGGTGCGCACAGGGGACGCGCGGCCAGCAGGGCGGTCTGCGCCGCGGAGTTGGCCAGGCCACCGAGCCAGGAGACTCCGGCCAGCGTGCGGCACAGTAGCGGCGAGGCCAGTGAGGTGTAGCGCAGAGGGTTGCATACCGCAGCCGCGCGGTCCAGCGCCATGACGGCCAGCAGCACGCACTCGGCGGAGCCCAGCGCCAGCGATGAGCACAGCTGAGCCATGCACCCAGCGCGCGGTAGCTGCAGCATTGAGCCGCGCAGGCTGGCCAGCAGCGGTGGCACCACACTAGTGGTGAAACCCACATCCACCAGAGCCAAGTGGCAAAGGAAGTAGTACATGGGTGTGTGCAGGCGAGGGTCGCGAATGGCCAGCAGCACCAACGCCGCGTTGCCGGTGAGCGTTAGTAGGTAGCAGAGAAGGACCAGTGCGAAGAGGACAGGCTGCAGAGAGGGCCAGTCGCTGAAACCCAGCAGTAGGAAGCGCTCCGCTGAGCTGTGGTTAGCCTGAGGGGGAAAACTCCAAGAAGGTTCGGAAGGCGAGACAAAAATATTTAATGCTAGACAGTGTTGCGGGCCTTGCGCTGGGAGGCAAAGGCCAGAAATTTCTGTGAGTTCGAGGCCAGCCAGAGCTACATAGTAAAACCCTGTCTTACCGCTAACCACAACAAACAAGAACCTCCAATATGGGATAAACTCGGCACATGCCCAAGTTTTGGTTTTGTTACATAGCCACATCCCAGTATTCCTTTACAAGTCCTTCAAGGGGGATAGAAACTGTGCTTAACAGGTGAGCCAATTAGACACAACTTACAAGATCAAATTGTCCTAAGTCTATCGCTAGCTAACCAGGTCTGTGTTCCTGGTTCTGGTTGCCCTTCCAGGGATTAAGGAAGAAATTCAGCATTCCTCCTAAGGGCAGCTATAAAGATACTTTGTATAAGAAGGGCATACTCCACTCTGAGCACCCCGCCCCCAGTTTTCCTTAAAAGTGGGCGTTGTCTAAGAGTTAAGCCTGAGTGAGACTAGATGGAGCAGTATCATCCACTTTTCTGTTTATGCAACAGTTAAAGCCAAGTGCGCTCTGATAGGAGGAGCCAAGAAATATCTAGCTATAGTTTCCACTGGACTACACCAAATATGGTAACTGTAGCCAATCAAATATTTTTGTCCTTAGTCTCCTTTCCTTCCTCTCTGCCTCCGTTGTCTCTGCCTGTCTTGAGGTTTCTTTCCTTCTCTCCCTGCCTGCTTCTCTCTCTCCCGCCCTCCCTTCTTTCCAGTAGGGCCTCATGAAGCCCAGGTTGGCCTTCAGTTCTACTTGAGAGGCAGAGGATGGCCTTTGAACTCCTGATCCTCTTGTGTCAACCTCCAGAGAGCTAGGATTATAATCATGAGCTACAGTGTCCAGCATCCACCCAAATGTTTCTTTGTTTTACTTCTGTGTTCATCCTATCAAAATGTTCCCTATGTTTCCCGGCTGTGGCCCACTGAACCACTTTTGCCTGATTCAGAAATAGCTATTTGCTCAAATAAACCCGTTTAAAGTTTATTGTGCCTCGCCCCCCCCCCCCTTGGGCTGGGGATTGAATCTGGGACCTTGCACATGCTAAGCATGCTCAGACTGAGCTATGCTCCTACTCTGTGAGTTTGTTTTTAACATGTTATACTGGAATACTTCCTATCAGACCAGAAATGAGGAGCCCTCAGGCCTCAAACTGTACTCAGCTAAAACAACAGTGTCTGGTTGGTTATTTGAGATGTAGAAATCATTTCATATCATTCTCCTTCAAGTTTGTCATGTGTAAATGGTGGTGGAATTTGACTTCTTGGGTCTATCATGGGCTTTCCTGTCAACTGTTTCTCAAACAAATTTAAAAGAAATGCAAGAAACAAAAAGGACCTCGATTTCAAGGCTCTAGGTATTGATACTGAATTCAACAATCTGGGGGATACAGAAATTATCATGGTTGATAGAATAGATAAAACTTGCACAAGAGTCTTTCTATGCATGCTTTATGACAGATATCACATATATAACTTGTGAACACACTTAGTGCTTTTAATTTAAAAAGAACCACAGCCCTCTGGCCTGGCAAGATGTCTTACCAAGTAGAGGCCCTTGCTGCCTGATGGCCTGAGTTTCAACTCTGGGATCCATATAGTGGAAGAGAACTGACTCCTTCAAGTTGTCCTCTGACCTTCACACGTATGATGTGGCACGCACCCCCACCCCCAATCGATCAATCACAAGCTTTTTAGTTTTTTTCAGGAAGTAATCCGTCTCCCAATACAACACCTTGCTTATCCTCACCAGGCAGAGAAAGTTTCAATGTGAATAAGAACTTAAGGCTCCTTAGATTTGAGTCTTGATTCTGCTACTTTCTAGATGATACCCATGAGCATGTACCTAACCCCTCTGTGCCCCTATTCGTCCCATGGAAACATAAGTTGGTAACAAGAGTTAAATACACAGAGTGCTTTGAACAGTGCCTGGCACACAGTAGGTGAGTGTTAACTGTTATCACCCCTATTTATAAGCTAGCATATACAGTTTTGTTTTCATTATTTGATACTTTTTAGTGTTGGAAATTGAACCCAGGGCCTTTGTGCATTGTGCATATATATATCTCCCTACTGGTCACACACTGAATCATATCCCTGGCCTGGGAAATTGTTTTGTTTGTCAAGACAGAGTCTTATTATTATGTATTATTCTAAGCTGGCCTCGAACTCAGAATTGTCCTACTTTGGCCACCTGAGAGCTGAGACTACTGTGTGTGTGTGTGTGTGTGTGTGTGTGTGTGTGTGTTCCTGAACCACTCAAGCTCTAGGACATGAGGGGTAACAGACTTGAAGTGCAGATCTTCTTTCCTATCATGTATTAAATTTAATATTTCCTTGATTGGAAATCAGGCATCAAAATTAAATGTGTCCACCGTCACATTGTTTATGAATGATAGAAGATTTTGACTTAAACCTGATTAACTCCAAGGTCTTGGCTGAGTTCACAGGTTCTATTATGCCAGATTATGGACGATAAAGGGACATGAAAAGCTTCATCTTTATTTCTAGACAACTTCATAGCATTGGAACATGAATGAAATTTAAGACATGGCAATAAACTGTGAAGTAGTAGTGGCTGGCTGGAGTTGTTGAATTACAAAAAGTCAAACTCTTCAGTGTTGGGATTGCATAACCGTATGTCAGCACAGCTAGGCAAGTCCTAAAACATTTGCCTTCAGGGATGAATAAAACGGGTACACACTTATAAAACTCCACAGACAATGTCTTTTTCTTATGTACAAATCCCCAAGAACACAGTTCTAACGCACACCCACATCACTGAGTTTTCAGAAGACAAAATATGTTATCAATTCAATAATGCGTCTTAAAACCTCCCCTGATCTTTGAGAACACACCCTGAGCTGCAAAATCATTTATTCTTAGGGGAATGTAGCAAACTTACCTTCATGTTTAACCTCTGGTCCCCATTTTCAGACTTGAGTTTATGTTGGTGTCTTGCTCGTGTTCTGGATGCTGTGAGTTTGAAATGATGGAGGGAAAGATTAACAAAAGACACAAATAGTTGACTGTATCGGTTGCTGGAAGGAGTACCCGAGATCAGAGCCAGGCACTTCGGGGAGATGACCAGGGGTGGATGCCATCCTGTTCAGCAGAGAAATAAATCAATTGTTTGGAAGGAAGATGCATAAGTTTGTGGAGTGGGCATACAGAAGCAAAGGTGGAGGCTGTTACTGGACAGTCCTGTAAGGGGCACACACAGAACAGAAGCTTGAGACTTGTGATGGTAGCCAATTTACCTTAGCTGGTGAAGGCCCTGAAAATACCTTTCTAAAATCTAATGGGAGAGAGAGAGAGAAAAAGGAAGAATAATGACATCTCTTCTCACTAGAGAGGAAACAGAGGAATTTACTTGCCCTGCTCCTTGGAAGAGCGTGGGTGGAGCTCTGGG
Organism: Mus musculus; assembly: GCF_000001635.26. NCBI lineage: Eukaryota > Metazoa > Chordata > Mammalia > Rodentia > Muridae > Mus > Mus musculus. Next base: position 3,487,909 of record NT_187027.1, read on the forward strand.
GAATCTTTGTCCCACTCCCATAATTAGTACTTTCCATGAGGGTGTCCAGAGAGACATTCCCTGAGGGACTGGAGCGGGGAATCCTAGAAAGACTATCCCTTCAGGGCACGGTGTCTCTGGCAGGGTGTGGAGCCCATAGGCAGCATATTCTCCAATTATGGTTCTTTCTACTTTCCCCATTCACTGACTGACTTACTAACCCTCAGCAAATCTCTGCCATGATGTCTGTAGAGCAGCCTTCATCTATTGGAGATACTTCAGATTTAGGCTCCTTTGAAAACGGAACAGCATTTTACTACATAGCCCAAGCTCCCGAGTGCTGGGATTACGGGCATGTTTCCTGACACCTATCTCATCATGAGACATGAGACTTTGGCTCATGCCATTGGCTTTTATCACCTGCCACCTGTCCTGTTTGCCCCTAAGTCCCTTCAGTTCCTTTTTATTCTTGCGTATTTTGTGTGTGATCCATTTTCTACTCATGCTATACATTTTGGTGAGTAACTATCCACAAAAATTAAAACTCTGCCCCTTTTCCTTCCATTTTCTTCTTCAGCGATCTGGAAATTTTCTGTAGTCCCTCACCTACCTCATGTCTTCATCTCTCTGGATATCTGGTTCAGGTTGTTTTCTGCAATTATAATTGCTTGTTTGGGGCTGGTGAAATGGCTCAAAAGTAGAGGTACTTGCCACCAAGCCTGACCATCTGAATTCCATACCCAGAAGTGACATGATAGGAGAGAACTGAGTCCTGCAAGTTGTTTATGGTTTTCCACACCTGTATTGTAGCATACACATGCTCATACCTTACTATAAGTGCACACACAAGAAAGACAGCAGACTTTAAAGGGCAAGGGCAAAAGCCATCTGCATATGTATATTCTGTATGTGATGTAGTTGTGTCTCAGGATGGCAACACCATGTTACGTGGCATACCAGGAGATTTATAAGGCCCATGAAACTTACAAGCATCAGAAAGCAACGTCTGGAGAAGAAGCAGCAAGGAATTGTGTGGAGGGCAAGAGACTCCTTGTTGATGCAGCTGCCTGCAAGTTGGACAGGAAACTCCAGTGAGGTAGCCTCAGTGTTTAAAAGAACAAAATAGAGACTGGATTTGGCAGCTTGGGAGTGATCCAGTCATCCTTCCCTGTAGCCCCCTTCTCTCTCTTTCCCACTCCTGCTTTAGCGGGGGGGGGGGGGGGGGGCTCCTGCTTTATGAGCCCCAGGTAGCCTCGCGTTATAGTACTTCTCCCTATTTTCTGTGCCTTCTCGACTTATGGCACACAGCAACCCAAATCATATATGAGCTTGTAGCAAAAGCTTAGATCATCTACCCTCTCGGGAAACCTATAGTAAAGAACTCTCTTTGTCTGGGATTCAGAATCAACCCCCCAACCCCCATTGTGGTGGCCGATGTTCTCAAACTGTTTTTTCCAGAAATAAATCTCATCTCCTATGTATGCCGACCTGGTGTAGAATCTTTTGTTCATTTAAACCCAGATGTCCCTCAACAGAGGAATGGATAAGAAAATGTGGTACATTTATACAATGGAGTACTACTCAGCTACTAAAAACAATGAATTTATGAAATTCTTAGGCAAATAGATGGATCTGGAAGATATCATCCTGAGTGAGGTTACCCAATCACAAAAGAACACACATGATTTACACTCACTGATAAGTGGATATTAGTCCAGAAACTTAGAATACCCAAGATACAATTTGCAAAACACATGAAACTCAAGAAGAAGGAAGACCAAAGTGTGGATACTTCCTTCTTAGAATGGGGAACAAAATACCCATGGAAGGAGTTACAGAGACAAAGTTCAGAGCTGAGACGGAAGGAAGGACCATCCAGAGACTGCCCCACCCGGGGGTCCATCCCATAAACAACCACCAAACCCAGTCACTATTGCATATGTCAACAAGATTTTGCTGACAGGACCCTGATATAGCTGTCTCTTGTGAGGCTATGCTACTGCCTGGCAAATACAGAAGTGGATGCTCATAGTCAACTTTTGGATGGAACACAGGGCCCCCAATGAAGAAGATAAAGAAAGTATCCAAGGAGCTGAAGGGGTCTGCAGCCCTATAGGAGGAACAACAATATTCACAGTACCCCCAGAGCTTGTGTCTCTACTTGCATATGTAGCAGAGGATGGCCTAATAGGCCATCAATGGGAGGAAAGGCCCTTGATCCTGTGAAGGTTCTATGCCCCAGTACAGGGCCAGGAAGCAGGAGTGGGTGGGTTCAGGAAACTAGGAAAGGGGATAGCATTTGAAATGCAAATGAAGGAAATAACTAATAAAAAAACAAAACAAAACAACAACAACAAAAAATCTGAGTGATCAGAAAATTAAAACAAAACCAGAAGCATTTTTTGTCTTTTGTGGGATCTGGATAGACAAGATCTTCTTAGATGACTAATTTGGACCAAACACACTTTCTGTTTTGGAAATGTATTTAAAGTTACTGTTTACAAAAACTTTGACCTCAATTTTCACACCCCCTTTTTCAGAAGGAACAGGAACACAGCAGGCATCACCTCCAGTACGGTGGACGCATGCTGCCATCATGTGGCTAAACGATGCAACACTATCTTTTGTAGTTCATGCTGCCACCTTGTGGCTAAATGATGCAGTTCTGGAGGACGCTCAGATCCTGAAGCACAGCAATAGTCTCTTGAGCTCTTTGAAAGAAACAGTTTCAAGTAAAACATGATCTGTGATACAAAGGGAAGGATTTTCATGAGTCTTTGGGGGAGGCATTCATCGCTTGATCAGATAGCTAAGCTGATGACTTAGTGCTCATGCTTGATATGTAGACCTACTATGTCAAGAAGCTGCATTCTAATAGCACCCACGCTGGTGAGCTACACTTTCTGACTGTGGGCACATCCAGGTATTGATCTGAGACTGCTGTCTCAGAGGAGTTTCCAGATTAGAGGTTGGATGCTTAGGTGCAGCCCACGGGGGGAGGGAGGTGGAGAGAGAGAGAGAAAGAGAGAGAGAGGAAGAGAGAGAGAGAGAGAGAGAGAGAGAGAGAGAGAGAGAGAGAGGCAGGCTTGTTCTGGAACGAGGCATCAGCTGTAAGACAGGCCTTCTCTGTGTCTTAACTTTCGAATGTCTATAGTCTGCTGGAAGTCTACACGAACACGAAACAGAAACCTTTGTCCTTGCCTTCTTTCTTGTCTAGAATCAGAATTAATGAATTTAGAACTTTGTTACCTAACATGACTGGTGTTTACTGTGGAATCAAGTGGACCTACTTAAATGTGGCTCTGGACTGATGGTGTCAAGACCCTTTAGCAGTGATGGTGGAGAAGGGGTGTTCACCACACTCACTGAATTTGTTCTTTGTGAGATATTTAGCTTCAGGAAGCAGAAGATCCACAGGAGGATAAGCACAGAGAAGTAGATCTCTAACCTAGTACAGCACAAAATTTAAATTTAAATCAGACTTCTATTTGTTTATTATGGTGACAGGTTGGTATTTGTCCTGGATCATTGGAAATTTTGTAACAGTGGAGCTTATAACCGAAGGCTTCAGTCCATTATATTATTATTATTAATTATTATTAATTTTTTCAGAAACAGGGTTTTATACAGTCTAAGCTGCCTTGGTATCAAAGACAATCCTCCTGCCTCAGTATTCTGAATGCTGAGATTGTAAGTATGAGTCAGTGGACCTGGCTCCAAGTCTTCAGTCTTAACTTCAAAACATTATTTATTGTGTGTGCATTTTATTATTTATTATTTTACATCCAAATCGCTGCCCCTTTTGGTCCCCCCTCACAGAGTCCCTCCCTGAATCTTCCCTCCCATTCTCCTCTGAGAAGGTGCCCCCCCCTCCACTTCTTCTCACACTGGAGAATCAAGTCTCTGCAGGGATAGGCTCATCCTCTCCCACTGAGACCAGACTCGACAGCCCCTGTAGGGAAACAAACTCCACAGACAGGCAACAGCTTTAGGGATAGCGCCTGTGTCAGTTGTTAGGGGACCCACATGGAGGCTGAGCTGAACATCTGCTACATGTGTGCCGGAGGTCTCTGTCCAGCCTGTGTATGGCCTTGTGGCTCAGTCCATAAGAGTTCCCAGTAGTTGACTCTGTTGGTCTTCCTGTGGAGTTCCTATCCACTTCAGGGCCTTCAGTCCTTTCCCTAAGTCTTCCATAAGATTCCTTTACCTCCATCCAATGTCTGGCTATGGGTGTCTACATCTGTTTCAGTCAGCTGCGAGGTGGAGCTTCTCAGAGGACAGTTATGCTAGGCTCCTGTCTGCAAGCATAACAGAGTATCATTTATAGTGTCAGGAATTGGTGCTTGTCCATGGGATGGGTTTCAAGTTGAGCTGGTTATTGGTTGGCCGTTCCCTCAGTCTCTGCTCCATTTTTGTCCCTGCATTTCTTTTAGACAGTATAAATTTTGTGTTGAAACTTTTGTGGGTTGGTTGGTGTTCTTATCTCTTCACTGGGAGTCCTGCCTGGCTACAGGATATAGGCTTAGATTTCTCAAAATCAACTTTAATATGGGTTCTTAAGGCTTCAACCTCCCTTCTAGCACACCGTCCACAAGAGGTAAGGGAGGAAGATGGCTAGCTAATAGGACAAGGGAGACGTGAACCTGTTTAGAAGTAGTTCTTTGGGGGGTGATTACAATCTTTGTTGTCAGCAGACCAGTCCACTAGCAAAACACCAAACAAGAATCAGCAGCAGTGGACTAATCCAGAAGAAACCTTGACTCAGGGTTTGAGTTGAGTGAGACTCAGTCAATTGGTACCAGTTGGCTGAAGTGGCAAGATGCAGCTGAAACACCACCAGAAGTTCTTGGATGCATTTCTCTCTACAAAGTCATGAAAAGGGAAGATCAGCCAAGAAGGCAAGGCAAACCAGTGCCAGAGAGTCATAAGCAAAGACCAGCAACGTGAAGTCCAACAACGACCAGCAAGGTGAACCAGTGCCAGCGTGCCCTCCACTGTCTGTTGGATTATACTTACACTCTTGCCAGACATCACACACCTTTCCAAGTGCCTGCTCCAGCGAAACTTCACATGCCCTTTCAATAGACAGCGTCCAGGAAAACATTATGTGTCTGTTCTCAGCAAAACATCCTCTCATGTGTCTGCTTCAGCAAAATATCCTCTCATAAGACAGTTTCCAGAAAAACACCACATGACACAACCTAGTCTTTGACAATGTTACCACTTCAACAGGAGGCAGCCTCTTCAAGTTCAATAACCCCATTATTATACATCTCAGCTAAGGTCATCTGCATTGACTCCTGCAAGCCTCCCCCAGAGACCTCCCCCAGCCCCAGCAGCTGCAGGGTTGCATTCATGCTCTCCACACTTGATCCTGACCCCTCTAATAAATCTCTGTGTGCATTTTTGTGGACATACATGTACTCATGAACCATAGCACATGTGTTGAAGTCAGAGGACAGCCTGTGGGGGTTGGTTCTCTCCTTCCATCTTGTGGTTCCTGGGGATTCAAATCAGGTCCTTGTGCTTGGAGAAGCACCCTCATCTGCTGAGCCATCTCTCCAGTTGCCAGTCTCAACCCTTAACCCAGGGCTTTCCTCACTCAAAACCAACTCCATGTGATATGGCTATTGTACATCTGTGTGTATGTAACCAGACACACTGAGAGCAAGGAGCACATGGTAAATTACAAATGTTCACAAATACTTCATATGTAAGAGGAAAAACCTGGAAACATTCCATGTTTTCATCAGCAGATGGAGGCATAAATTGAGGTCTTCTATGATGGGATACTACTCAGAAATGAATATATTATGTACTATAACATGGATGGATCTGGGCTGGAGAGATGGCTTAGTGGTTAAGAGCACTGATTGCTCTTCTGAAAGTCTTGAGTGCAAATCCCAGCAACCACATGGTGGCTCACAACCACTTTAATGAGATTGGATATCCTCTTTTGGAGTGTCTGAAAACAGCTACAGTGTACTTACATATAATAAATAGATAAACCGTTAAACAAAACAAAACAAAAAACATGGATGGATCTGTAAGCAATCATGTTGTTTTAAAGTAGTCAGACAAAAAAGTCCATTCATATAAATCTCCCGAAAAGGCAAACTGATCTGTAGTGATAGGATGTAGGTGAAAAGTTGTTAGCAACTATGGGTTGCAGGGAGGGATGGAAGGAAGATACTGCAGTGGGGGGTGAGGAAAACTTTGGGGGATATGTATGTATGTTTAATGGTTGTGCCAATAGTTTCATGGTATCTACATAAGTCAACACTTATCAGATTATTTTTTTTAATGGCTCTGCTTTTACAGGAAAACAGAGTGCAGTTAGTTCTTCTTCTTCTTCTTCTTCTTCTTCTTCTTCTTCTTCTTCTTCTTCTTCTTCTTCTTCTTCTTCTTCTTCTTCCTCCTCCTCCTCCTCCTCCTCCCCCTCCCCCTCCCCCTCCCCCCTCCCCCTCCCCCTCCCCCCCTCCCCCTCCCCCTCCCCCTCCCCCCTCCTCCTCCTCAGATTTATTTATTTCATTTATATGAGTACACCGTAGCTCTCTTCAGACACACCAGAAGAGGGCATCAGATCCCATTTCAGATAGTTGTGAGCCACCATGTGGTTGCTGGGAATTGAACTCAGGACCTCTGGAAGTGCAAGCAACCAGTGCTCTTAACCACTGAGCCATCTTTCCAGCCCTTTAAAAAATTACTATTATTTATTTTATTTTATGTATATGAGTACACTGAAGCTGTACAAATGATTATGAGCCTTCATGTAGTTGTTGGGAATTGAATTTAGGACCTCTGCTTGTTCTAGTCAACCCTACTTGCTCATGTCGGTCCTGCTTGCTCCAGCCCAAAGATTTATTTATTATTATAAATAAGTACACTGTTGCTGTCTTCTGACACACCAGAAGAGGGTGTCAGATCTCATTACTGGTGGCTGTGAGCCACCATGTGGTTGTTGGGATTTGAACTCAGGACCTTTGGAAGAGCAGTCAGTGCTCTTACCCACTGAGCCATCTCGCCAGTCCTCCAGACTATTTAAATATATACATTTAATTATAGGTTAATGATGCCTCCATAAATGATTTAAAAAGTATTGTTAGTAGGGTGTGGTGGCTTTGCCTTTAATCTCAGAACTCAGAAATTGCTAGTGCAAGACCAACCTTAGTTATACAGCAAGACCCTGTCTCAAAAAAGAAGACATTTCCGATAAGACCAGAAGAGTACTACTGTGCCTATCATGGAGATGAGGGGTAAGTTTTGCTGTGAGTTTCATAAAGCTCATGTCCAAGGGAAACCAATGGCAAAATGCCAAAGCACCAGTTAGCTAGAGAGGCCTCTGAAGGACGTGTAGATGGAGGGGACCAGGAGGTGGATATGTTGCATTTTCAATGTTCAGTTCTGCTGTCAGGCTTCACTCTGGCTATAAGAATTCCAATGATCAGAGGAGGAGCATGCTGCAAATCCTTCAGGTAGCTCCTCTGTGATGTCCTTCCTCTCTGTAGATGTTCTACTGCTATGAGATACCCAGGGTACTGAGGCTTTAATCACTGGTAAGATGGGGGAGGTCATGTCATCTTCCTGGGTGCTGGTAGAGTAACCACCCATGTGTAATTCTTTTCTTTAGTTTTGGGAATTGAGGCCAGGGCCTTGGGCTTACTAGGGGAGTACTTTACCACTGAGCCAACACCCCTATCCCACTGTAAAGGTTCGAGATTCATATTTCCCAGATTCACAGTGTTTAATGACACTTTCTTGGGTATTAGCATTTTCTCTCCAGACAAAGACGGCACAAAATCGCCATCCCGTGTTGACTCAGGTTTCACAGTGTCAAGCAGAGCAACAAGCGCACAGAAGATGGCGAATGGGTGTCAGGAATGATAAAAATCATGTGGATTTTATTTTACACTTTTCTTCTTTTAAAACTAAATTTCTTTGACAGTCTTATTCCTGTGTATAATACAGCCTGTTTACTCTCCCGCTCATCATGCCTTATGCATTTTAATTATTAGGAATCATTGGTGTCCTCTTGATCCCCGGGGAGACTCTTATTTCTTTGGACAGGGTTTTATTCTGTAGCCCTGACTGGCCTGGAACTTGCAGTAGTCCTCCTGCCTCAGCCTCCAAAGCATTGGGTTGTGGATTGCACCACCAGAACTTTTCATTATTAACTGTCTCCCGCGGGCTCTTGTATTTCAGGGCCATTATATTCCTCTTCAGTGTCCTGGATGCTCTTGGTTTGTTTCACTGATGCAGGGGGCGGCGGGGGGGGGGGGCATTTTCCTGCAGTCTTGTGTGATATCTTTCTCTACCTTCCTCTGAGTTTTCTAAGTACCAACCTCATCGACATAAAAATACCCTTATTCCCCCAGCAAAGGCACACACTGTGAGATGGACACTGCTTTCTGTACAAATCTGTCTGACTTACTATTAAAAATATTTGTAGAGATACCCATGTAGCATGGGTTTTCACAAGCTCTCAGAGTAATTGACTTCTTTGTAATTTAAGTTCTATGGATAAAGATTTAAAGTGCAGACAATTTCATTTGTTTATGATCACACAGCTGATTAGTTGAAAAAAAAAATTAGGATTTGAATTCAAGCCAGGTGTGGTGGCATACATCTATAATCTCAACACTTGGGAGGCAGAGGTGGGGAATCAGGAGTTTAAGGCCAGGTTAGTTTACATAATGAGTTTGACACCTGCCAGAGCTCTAGCAGACTCCGTCAAAAACTAACCAACCAACCAACCAACCAACCAACCAACCAACCAACCAACAACCAACCAACCAACCAACCAACACAAAAACAAATAAACATGTAAATGAGCTAAATACCTAATAAAAAATGGAAAAAAAGGTTTATAAGCCCAATAAAAAAAACAAATAAACAAAACAAACCAACCAACCAACCAACTCCCCCAACCCACCCCAAAACAACAAAACAGTGAAAAACAAAACGAAAACAACAACAACAACAAAAAAGAACCACAAGAAAACCAACAAAAAACCCCAAATAAAATACTTGAATTTAAGTGCATCAATATTAATCCTTTCAAACTCTATGCTGTATTAGCGTTAATAAGATCTGACTTCCATGATTCTTTCTGATTGCCTTTCACTTTTTAAGAGATTTGTTTTTACTAGGGACAGATTACCCTCCTCCTCCTCCTCCTCCTCCTCCTCCTCCTCCTACTCCTCCTCCTCCTCCCCTTCCTCCCCTTCCTCCTCTTCCTCCTCTTCCTCCTCTTCCTCCTCCTCTTCCTCTTCCTCCTCCTCTTCCTCCTCCTCCTCCTCCTCTATGGATCTACTTATGTGTGCTAGCTATATATAACTGTATACTAATACTGAATTAGTATACAGTCTGGAAGTAACCCTATGTCTCAATGCCAGATAACGTTCAGGACTATTGCTCTGTATATAGGTGAAAATTTTATCACCTCCATAGTCGTGTGTGTGTGTGTGTGTGTGTGTGTGTGTGTGTGATTTTCTCCTAGCCTTTGCCTCTGGACTTCTGGAATTTAAGGCATGCACTGCCACCACCTCTGGGCCAATTTACTTTGGCAAAATCAACCCTTTGTAACAGAAGACAGAATAGATGAGTGAATGTTGAGGGAGTCAATAGCTCTTTAAGGTAAGTCTGTGTTCCAGGTCTTCTCTCCTTTGATCCTTGGTAATGTGGAACACGGAATTCTGTTCAAGAGTCACCTCCCACCCTTTGTCAAATCTCGGAGGGCCCCATTTTCTGGATGCTTCTTTTTAGGGCGGCCTTGACGTCTGCATTCCTCAGGCTGTAGATGACAGGATTGAGGATGGGGGTGATCACAGCATAGAAGAGGGACAGCAGGGGGTCCGTGGTTGGGTCATAGCTGGCCTTAGGGCGGATATAGATAAAGATGGCAGTACCATAGAAGAGAGACACCACTACCAGGTGGGAGGAACAGGTGGAGAAGGCTTTGCGGCGACCAGCAGCGGATGGGATGCGGAAAATGGTGACCAGGATCCGTCCGTAGGAGCTAAGAATGAGGCCAAAGGGGCACAAGATGATAAGGGCGGCAGCCAGGATAATCTGCAGCTCGTTGAGCGAGGTGTCTCCACACACCAACTGCAGCACCGGCTGGATCTCACAGAAGAAGTGAGGGACAGCGTTGGGGCCACAGAAGGGCAAGGAGAAGATGAAGGAGGTGTGGCCCAGCCCCACTAGAGCCCCGCAAGACCACGCGGCGCCCGCGAGCTGCACACAAACCCTGCGGCTGAGCAGCACCTGGTAGCGCAGGGGCTCGCAGATCGCAGCATAGCGGTCATAGGCCATGGCAGCCAGCAGGCAGCACTCGGTGGCACCAAAGAAAAGGAAAAAGAACATTTGCAGAGCGCAGCCAGAGCGCGAGATGTGGCGCCGGCCAGTGAGCAGATGGTGCAGCAGCAAGGGGACTGTGACCGACGTGTAGCAGATCTCCAGGGCTGAGAGGATGCGGAGGAAGAAGTACATGGGAGACTGCAACGCTGCATCTGTGGAGACTAGCGCCACGATGAGGAGATTGCCTGCCACAGTGAGCAGGTAGACGGTCAAGAACAGGGAGAAGAGGATGCCCTGCAGGTGGACCAGACGTGAGAAGCCCACCAGCACGAACTCAGTAACCAGAGAGGAGTTGGTGCCCATCTTGCTTCAGCCTTTGGTCAAGAGAGAGGGGTGGAGAAGAGCCACCACTGTGTCTGCCTGGGTACTCCTTTTTTCTTAGGCTATCAAGGCTTAGAACTGAGATGTCCAGGCACAAGCCCATGTTATACCCAGGTCATCCTAGGAACCCTGGATGGATATTTGTTTCTGGTCTTTTTGTACTATCCTCATTCTCAGAAGTACACACTGAATTCAGACTCTTCTTCTCTGGCTTAGTCTCTCTCTCTCTCTCTCTCTCTCTCTCTCTCTCTCTCTCTCTCTCTCTCTCTCTCTCTCTCTCCCTTAGGTTTCAATTATATTCCAGGAAGGCCCAGCATTCACTATATTCCACACTGGTCTGCAATTCACCTCGATCCTCTTGCCTCAGCTTCCAGAGCACTGGAATTACCATAAGTCACCACTATATCCAGCTTTTTCATGCTTCACCATTTCCTGTCTTGGCTGGGGTGGACATTTCCTTCCCCAATGAATGGACATTTGATTCACACTCAGAGCAGGAAAAAAAAATCCTATTCCAAATCAGGGCATTTTCTGTCCTGTTCTTTCTCTAAACTCGTTATCTTTTTATTCTCCAATATTTCTTTCTTCCTCTCAGTGATTCTCTTCTTTGATCCATTCTTTCCCATCTTCCAGAAGCGTCTTTTTATTTGCTATTATCTTACCTCAAATAGAGCTCACAGTTTGGCAGGGAAGACTCAAAATAATCAGCTCTTTCAGGCAGCTGCAGGAAATAAAGCTATTAGCTGGTTATATGAGTGAAGAGCTCTGTAATAAAAATGCAGTGGAATACAAGGCCTCCTTCAGTTGCTCATCTCCTCATCTTGGTGCTTCTCAGACTCATCCTTTTATATCATGATACATACAGAATGCCCAGACCCTGTACACAAGACAAGAGATGCAAACACTAACATGTTGCACTTCTAAATCTAAGCAAAGAAGAGTAAATTAATAATCTCAGAAGCCAGGTTCATTCAAGGTCACAAATGTACCATATATTATGTACATACACAAACATCATTACAAATAACATGAAAGTCACTATATACAATAAAATATACACAACTAAAAAGATAAACTTTAGCAGATACATAAATTCAAATGGTGTGCAAAATTATAAATGCTCACATTAGAATCATGAGCCCACCCACACACTAGGTCTGCTGCAGGTCAGTCCCTGCTTTATTTTATCCGGGATCTCCCTGTGTTTTCCTGTACATCTTCTGTATAATGTTTTCCTACTTGGAAAAATAGCCATTGATAAAAGCAGGTGGTGCCTGGTAACTGCCTTAATTTTTCACCCTCTGCAACATGGGTCCCTCAGCAGGAGGATTTTCCTTATGTCTCTGAGGACCTGAGTCTCCCAGTACAATCTGCTTTACAATTGGGAGAGCCTCACACAACTAATTAATGTTATTTTGGAGTCTGTTCCTTAGGTGGCAGGGATCTCAGGACGGCCTGGGAGAACCTTCTGCAGACAATTTCAAGGGTTATGGGTTTCTCTCTTAGCTCTCATATATGCTCCTTGGTCAGCCGTTTTTATTTTTCCCCTCATTATTTTCTTCTTTCCATCATTGTAGATGTCACTACATCTACAAAGCCAGTAATTCTACTTATTATTAATACATTATTCATTGATATTGTTCAATAATGATTTTATAGTGTATGAGTGTACGTGTGTTTATGTGTTCATGTGTCTACACATAGAGGTCAGAAGTTGATTTTTTTTTTGTCTACGGTGTTTTACTTTATTTTATTTTCATTTATTTATTGAGACAGGATCTCATTGAGGCTCTAGTTAGCCTAGAGCTCATTATGTAGACCAGGCTACCCTTAACTCTTTTAAAACAGTTCACCACCACTATCCCACTGACCAAGCCAAGGACAGGGAACCTCTTTGCCAGTGTTTGCTGCCCTGATTACAAACCTCCCCTTAAACTATACTTTTGCAGAATACTAGATTCCTCCAGCCATCTTTCTCTTCCTTTCTTTTCTCTCTTACTCCATTTATCTCTTTTATCCCTAACTCCTTCCTTTCTCATTCTGTCTCAAGTGGCCCAGGCTGCCTCCAAATTCTTTATATATCTGAGCACGACCCTGAATTCTTCCCTGGTCAAAACCTCCACCTTGCAAAATGTTGGGAATACAGGCATTCACCATCATGCTGGGCTTCAGCAATTTTACTTTACAATGTGATAAATATTGACAGATATAGCCTACATAAAATTCTGCTTTTAGAGTGCCTTAACTCATAAGAGTTGTAGAAGGCTTCCCTAATTTGAGAGAAGAATGTGCTGGGAGAATCAGGCCCTGAGAGACTAAAAGGAAACCCTCCTGCTGAGGGAGCCATGTTGCAGAAGGGAGAACCTGCCTTGATCAATGGCTGTTTTCCCAAGCAGAAAAGGACTACACAGGTGATGTCCAGTAAGGAGTTTGTACCACTGTCTCAGAAGACAGTTTTGAATGTCATAATCACAAAAGTTTAAATCTCTAAAATGTAATTCTGAAAGTATTTTAAAAATTACTTTAAAATCATTTATTTACATTTTCAAAGGAGTATCTATTTAAGGAACATAAAACATTGGAAAACAGATTACTTTATCTCACAAGTTAGGCAAAACATACAATTTTTTTGCATGGATAGCACTCAGCTCAAGTACGTTCACGAAGCTCACATAGGTATAACACTTACGAATGTATATTGTTACAGACATTAGTCAATAAGCAAAGTCTGTAAACATAGCGATATGGCTGGCAGTTGTGTGCACAGAGCTTGATATCTGTAGTTACTTGAAATATAATGATGTTTACGACTTTCAGGGATGTTAGCTTTAGAGATTTGACCTTTTAGGATTTTGGTGTTAGAGCTTTTGCTGTTCATGACTTTCTGAGTTACAATCTGTACTGACTGTGAGATAGCACCACACACATAAAGCCTGGAGCCTTCCTGTTGACCCTTTACTGCAAAGCATATGGAAGATACAGTGCAGAGTTATCATCATGCTAGTGTTGGAGATGCGGGCTCAATTCTCAGATGCCGAAGGATACAGGAAGGTCCTGTTGAGGACACACTTTCTAGAGCTTAAGATAAACAACTATCTACCTTGCTAGCATTTAACATTTTTGTTCAGAATCAGTTAATAGATGCTTCTGTATGTGGTTTGATCCTCTAAGCTTACCCATTTTACATTCTAAATGCTCCCTTTCACAGTATAGTCATCTGTCTCTGCATTTGAGAATTATTTTGTTGGACATAGTTTATCTGCCCTTAGTTCCCACTTCTTCTCATCCCTCTACACTCATAATTCATACATTTGGTATTTTACTGAAATCCCAGGATTTTCTAGGTCCTCTTTGTGTTTTGTTATCGTTTCACATTTACCATGATCTGATTGTCCTAACAACTCCTCTTTGTAAGCTGTGATATTCTGCCTGACACTTGGCTCATCTTATTGATGTGGCTTTCCATTGAACTTCTTATCTGACATGTTAAGATTTTATTTCCAAAATTTTGATTTCCTTTTTCCCAGTATTGGTACATCTTTGTTGAATATGTTTCATTGTTTCCTCTATTGTTCTTCTTATTTCATCCATGTGTTTATTTGTATATTCTTTTAATTCATTCAGGACGTTATTCATGTTCTCTTTGAGACAGGGTTTCTCTGTGTTCCCTGGTTGTCCAGGAGCTCCCTTTGTAGACCAGGCTGGTCTTGAACTTACAGAGATCCACCTGCCTCTGCCTCCTCAGTACTGGGATTAAAAGCATGTGCCACCTTTCCCCTTCTGAGTGAGATTCATGCATTCTACATTGGGACCTCCTTATTACTAAGTTTCTTTGGGTCCGTGGGTTGTAGCATATTTATCTTGCATTTTTATGGCAAATGCCCACTTATAAGTGAGTATAAACCATGCATGTCCTTTTGACTCTGTTTTTTTTTTTTTTTTAATCTTAGCCATTCTGATGGTGTAAAATGGAATCTCAGGGTTGTTTTGATTTGCATTTCTCTGACGACTAAGGACTTTAAATATTTATCTAAGAGCTTCTCGGCCATTTAAGACTCCTTTGTTGACAATCCTCTGTTAAGCTCTGCACCCCATTTTTCAACTTGGGTTATTGCTGGAGTCTAACTTCTTGAGTTCTTTATATATTTTGGCTATTAGTCTTCTGTTGGTTGTAGGGTTGATGAAGAGCCTATCCTAATCTCTAGGCTGCCCTTTTGTCCTAGTAACAGTGTCCTTTGCCTTACAAAAGCTTTTCAGTTTCATGAGGTCCCATTTGTTAATTGTTGATCTTAGAGTCTGAGCCATTGTTGTACTGTTTAGAGAGGTCTGGTGTGAGCTTTTGAGACCTCAAAGCCCACCCTTCATTGGTATACCTCCTCCAAAAGGGCTATGCCTCCTAATGCTACCAAAACTGTTCTACCAATTAGGGACTAAGCATTCAAACATATGAGCTAAGCACACTAGTATTAGTATGAGGCCAACAGAAGGAATACTTAAAGAAGGAAATATAAATAGGAGGGACAGTAAAGAAGGAGGTAAGGCAGCTGTAGTTAAAGGTAGTCATGATCTTCTGTGCTCAGTACCTGGCCATTGGTAGGATTGTGGCCAGGAGTAGGTATCCACAGTGAAGCCCAGGAATTCTAGCATAGTAATGCTGCTCAAAACATAGCCTACCATCTTAGCGGCAGGTATGTGTACAAGAAAGTGAAAGATCTGGTTAGCATCACAGAAGAAGTGGTTGATTTAGCTTAATGTGCAGATGAGATTTGTATAAGGAGGAAGGAGGGGAACATGGGGCATAGGAAATGCACAGACCACCATATCCTAACCAGATATGATAGGGGACTGAGCAATAATGGGTGGCAGAGTAGGTAATAAATGGCCCCACAGCAGTCAAAAGTCATATGATTGGGACTGGAGAGATGGCTCAGTGGTTAAAAGCATTGGCTGTTCATACATAAGACTCAGGTTCAATTTATAACACCAAATGGTAGCTCACAATTTTCTGTAACTCTAGTTCCAGAGAATCTGATTCCCACTCCAGTGGAGTGGGTGTGACAAGTCCAAAAGCTTGGCTGCAGTCCTGTGGCAAACAGTTTCACAGAAACTGATTTCCTGGAGGTCCTTGGCATCTGGTAACACAGATATGGCCCAGATTTGTCCTTGTGATAGTCGGTGGAGGGTTTTGCACGCTTTCTTTCAGTATTGTTTTATTATAGGTGACCCCAAGGAATGATTTGACAAATAGCCAAGTTAGATTGAACATTGCTTCCTGACCTCCACCAGTGTCCCAATATTCTAGTTAATCGTTGAGCTGACCCTGGGCTCTGAATTTCATAAGAATGTTTCTTATTCAGACAAAATGCCTCAGGCACTTCAATTTACTGGATAGAGTTAGAAATTTCGAGTCAAGTTCAACAAAGTAAACTTAGAATTCTCATTACAGTTATGTATAGCAGACTACATTATATAATAGAAGGAACTAGAGCCAATACTTAGAATAACAGTTGAGTCACTCCCATATGTAGGAATTTACAATGGTCTAGGAAGAAGGTGGGTTATGGTTTAAGGAGTATTGTATTATTCATGAAAGAGTTAGTAAGAATGGAACCCCCCTGGTGCATGTTTTTCATAAAGCCCAAAGGAATAGCATAATTGGGTGTTTACTAAGGGACCCCTGATGGTGGGTTATACAATAGACTGGAATTGTGGCTAGGGTGTGAAGCCCTCAAACCTGGCTCCTAAGAATAACTGACTTTAGATAGGGCTGATTTTTATCTCAGTTGTAAACACTGCCTGGTTCCTGCCAGTTTTTATGTATGCATTTCTCTGTTTTGTTTAAAGAGTCACTATGCATTGGATGACCTTATTGTATCTTGGCTGATGTATTACCTAACTTCCTTGTTTTCTTCTGTAATGACTATATAAGTCTGATGCTTGCTTTGAAAGATTGCATTTAGATTCAGCACTCTCTTGTGTTCGTGTCTTTTGTCACTCGCTGACTCCTTGCCCGCCTGAGTACCAGAACCCTGATTTTCTCAAAGGTTGAGGGACCCTGACTGGGTCTGCCCGTGGCACCCCCACCCCTTTTTTTGTTTCTGTGAACATTTGCATGTTTGCAGTACACATGCATACACTCAGGTACATATATATGCATAAAATAATAAAAATAAATATTTTTTTAAAAAGCCATGGTAGTGAGGTTGAAGAACTCAATGGCAACCATAGGAGAAAAATTAGTACTGGGTGTTGCAGCTGGGAGCTAAGCTGGGTCCTATGGGAATTTAGAAAGCTGGGTGGACACAGCATTGTACAGGAGCTTAACCAAGGAGATTCTGAAGAAGAAAAAGCACACAAGAGTGTGAAGGGTCACATCCAGGGTTCATCCAGGGTCACAAGGAACATGACAAAGATATTGCTCAGGAAAAGCAAGAAAGCAGTTAGTAGAAAGAGGGAGAAGAAAATAGCTGGAATTGTGGCAAATTATAAAATTACAGAACAACAAATTCAGTAACTACTGTGTGGTTGACTTTCTCCATTCACTCTGAAGGTCTCAGATCTATGAGCTCATGAAGTCATATATACATGAACTCATTTGTGTAGGCTTAAAATTTCCAAAACCTACTTTAATAATGGTTCTTAAATGCTTCACTCTCCCTTCTAGCCCACCATCCACCACCGGTAGTGGAAAAGAAAGGTTAATAGGAAATGAGAGTTGTGGACCTGTTTAGAAACAGTTCTTTGGGGTGATTCCAATCAGCAGTCCAGCCCTCTCGCATAACAACAACATGAATCAGCAGCTGCAGTCCAGTCCACTTGGCAATCACCATTCATGAATCAGCAATGGCAGTTTGAACCAGAAGAAACCATGAAGCTCAGCCAACTTGGCCTGAGTCTGTGGAAGTGGAAAGAAGCAGCTGGAATTTTATGAGAAGTTCTTTGGTGAGATACTCTCTATGAACTCACAACGAATAAGACTAGCAAGGTGGAACAAGGTGAATCAATGCCACAGCTTCCCCTTTCTGTCTGTGGGTCATATTTATATTCTTTCTAAACATCATGCATCCTCTCACATGTCTGCTTCAGCAAAACATCCTCTGTGTCAGCAAAATATTCCTTTATGTGTCTATTTAACATTCTTTTATGTGTTTGGTTTATCAAATAATCCCTTTACCTCTCTGCCCCAGCAAAACATCATAACTGAGTTTTCAAAGAAACCAGAAATTTCTTCTTCACATCTTTGTTCCTCCTCTTGGGACATGCACACACTCAGAATAGCTTTGCATTCTCCTTTAACCCACTTCTCAGCGATCTCTGTCTTTTTCAAAATAGAGAGTACTCTAAAAGTAGGAATGTTCAAGGCCATTTCTTGCCAACCACTGGAGTGCTAGTTTCCTAGGAATTCTATTCAGATTGATTATGGAGGGCCACATCCATAGTTTACTAGCCTAGATCACTTTTGGAATATTTACTGCTGACTTTTGCATCTCCTTCCCTCTCTTCTGTTCTCTCTATTCCTTACTTCCAATCATTCTAACTTCTTAAAATGAGAACATTATTCTGCTTTGAGCTATTAGAGGGCTCCATAGCTCATAATCATTGCTTCAGGAAACTTTTCCATTTCTGATCTGTTCTCTGTGAGAAAACCACTGTCTTCCAGGCTTCAGGCAGGAGAAGGGAGATACGGATAACATCCAAGATAAGATGATGTTTGGATGATTCGTAGTTGGTTTTGTGGGTCATCTATTACTACCACTTCTCTCTACCTCTATCTTTCCTTATCTCTATTTCCTCTATATTCATAGAAAACATGCAAAGATTCACATCAGGTTTTCACATTGGATTGAGGAGACTGTCACGGAATAGAGGTGTGATGATTGATTTAGAGGTCATTATACTTTTGTTCCTGTTCCATTTACTACATTGTATACAATATAGCTGACATGAACCCAAAATGGTATTGGTGCATGAGTTATAAGTGAATTTGTTGGAGAATTATTGGTAAAAGACCGGGAGTTGGTAGTCAGATGTCTTGGGGAGTGCAGAGCATTTTTTTTTCCCCTAATGGAACAAAAAGGAAAGTTTCTTGTAGCTATTTTAATTTCTGCTCCAGTTTTGGTCAAGCCAACATGCAGGAATTCTTTTAAAAATGATAATAATGCCTCAGTGGGGTGCTTCATTTTGTTCACTTAAGGCTGCTCTGCAGTAAATCTATAATTTGTCCTCAGGGGCCTCTTTTGCCAGCCTTCCCTTATGATAAAAAGTTCACAGTGAGAGGGCAGGATGGCTTAGGAGCTAGAAGAGGCCATGGAGGCTCAGAGACGGAGGGTGATAAGGAAAATGTTTCTAACCACGACCGTGAATTATTCCAGGTCAAGCAGGAAGGAACTGAAATTGGGAAATTCATCCATTTTTGAAGTCTTCAAGCGAATCTTAGCTCATCTTCTTTTCTCCAGTTTTGTCTGTGGAGGGCAGGCTGCTTTCTAAGGCTTCCCAGGTGATCTCCTATTTCTGTATAAAGTTTCACAGCTTAGTTCATAGACCCTTTAAAAAAAAGCTGAAAGGTTATTTTTGACAGAAACTTTCCTCTAATTAGTAACGTATTTCCATTAACCTAGAGAGCACAAAAGCCATTTTGTAGCAAGCATTTTTAGGAAATCCCCTTCCTTCAAGGTCCTGTTGTTGCTGTTTCCTCCATGGACTCCTTAAAAGATCACTCCAATCTTTCCCCTGCATTCCTGGTCATATAGAGAAGGGGGGATAGTGTGCTCCTCTGGACACACAGCAACTGTTCTTGCCTTGGCTCTTGTCCTTCAATCTCACGGTATGGGAAAACTTGAATATACTTTATGTTATATAATATTCATTTAAAACCTTTGAAATTTATTTATTGTTTGGTATTTATAAAAATAACACATTTAGCAGTTATTATAAGTGTATAAGGGAGTAAAGTTTTCTTATGTTTTAGAGGAAAATTACAAACTACAATTCAGCATAGATTCCTGTAAATATGTGTTCTTAAATGTCACACAAACTCCTTTGCCAGAGTGATGATGATCTTTGCTGCGGACTCTCTGCTGTCTCAGAGTTATGGTTGGTTGGATGAAAGATGCAGCTCTAAGTTAGGATTGTCTGGGAGTCCTTGCTCATTAGACAATTTTTCAATATTCTCATTTTCTGACCAGTTAATATGATTAAGGTCACCTTGATTCATAAATTATACTGCATGTTTTTTCTGTCTTCAAAGCCAGCCATCCACCCATCCTGGGATTTTTGCAAATTCTTCAATATCTGCTTAAGCCTATGCTAATAACATACTTCTCATTCACCTTGTTTCTTCATCATTTTTCTGCAAATTTCAAATCTCACTACTTCTCCTTTTCCTCCTTTTTTTTTTCCTTTTCCTTTTCAAGACTGCAGATTTGATTTAGAGCAGATAAAATATTGAGAAGTCATGGGGTGATTGGGTGCACAATTCATACCATACCACCAAGAACTACAGACAGAGCAGTGGGTAAGGAGAATACTGGGGAAAGGGCTAGAGATAGCAGCAGACCCTGTAAAGCACAGAACCCCAGTCTGCTGAAGCCACACAGATTTGTATTAGAGGAGAGGTTATTTTACACATTTGGTATGTGTTGTAAGACTTTGTTCTTCACTATAGTAGACTGGAATTTTATGTCCTGTGGGGTGTGCTAGTGCATACCTTCAATCCTAGCACTTGGGAGGCAGAGGCCAGACTGGTCCACATAGCAAGTTCCAGGGCAGAACTGTGCTGAATAAACTTGAACTTGTTTCTGAAAGAAGGGATATTACAAAAGAAAAGCTGTGACTATGTCTTATCATACCATCTCGTTGAGTTCTCTGTCTGTCTGTCTGTCTGTCTGTCTGTTTCCTTCTCTGTCTCTCTGTCGGTCTACTTCTCTGCCTCTCTTTTTCTCAATGACTCTCTTTGTCTTTCTCTGTTTCTCTGTCTCTCTCTCTCTCTACCTCTCTGACTGTCTGCATTTGTCTGCATCTGTCTGTCTGTCTGTCTGTCTGTCTGTCTGTCTGTCTGCCTGCCCACCTGCCTCTCTGTTATTGTTATTTTGGGTCTAGGCTTTCCTAATGTTGTTCAGTTTCATCCTGAATATGCCACTCTGCTGTCTAGAAGTCCTCAGCCAGGCTTTGAGCCCAACAGGATAAAGTTGTAGATACAATGTATTACCAACAGAGGGGGACATGCTCTCTGATTCTTGGTCAGTGATTCTCAAGTTTCCTGATGCCCCTATAATACAGTTCATGTTGTGGTGATTCCACTCCCCACTATAAAATTATTTTATTGCTACTTCATAACTGTGATTTTGTTAGTGTTATTGATATTAATGTAAACATCTGATGTGAAAAACGGTTGTCCACACCAGGGGTCTCAACTCACAGGTTGAGAACCACTGCACTTCCCTCTCCTTCAGAGGTGACCTTCCATGCGAAGCCCCCTTTTTACCCTTACAGTCTGTGACATTACTTGCCTCAGAATCTAGCCATGTTTTTTTTTTTTTTTCTATCTGGCATACCCTCTTCTCCCTTTCCATTTTCCACAACTATAACAGGCTACTCAGTTCCACTAATTCCAAAAACTATTTCACTGAGGTTTAATTTATCAGTGTGTTGCAATTATCTGCTGGTGTGTGTACCTATAACATATTGCACCTTAAGGCAATGGTCTTCTAAAAAGAGGTTTATTTATTTATATATTTGGGTACTTTGTATGCATGTATATCTGCACACCAGAGGGCAATATCAGACAGGTGTGGGCTGCCATGTGAGTGCTGGGAATTGAATTCAGGACCTTTTGGAAGAGCAATGAGTGCTGAGCCATCTCTCTAACCCCCAAGAATCTCTTTTTATTTCACTGGGAATCCTCAAGGTTTAACTATACACTTAGTTTTACATTGCTAAAGAAACAAGGTTAGTCAGGGAGATCTAAGGGGTGACATGCAATGTAAGCTATCCCTTATTTATCATCATCATCATCATCATCAGTTATTACATCTCTGAGGATATAGCACTAGTGTCACATAGGAGTGGAAAGTATAATTCCATGCAATATACAGAGTCAGCCTGAGGCCAAGGCATGAATCTGCATATTTTCTCCTGAGACACTTGGCCCTGAGTTTCACCTTCTTAGGCAGCTTTTGTAAGATATTTGTGTTAGACAACTTAAATTTCATGTTATACATGATATATACTTTCATTACTATTATGGGGTAGAAACAGTTTAAATTGTATGAGAATGTGTGCATGGCTTGTGCTTGCTTTCTTCTCAATCTTCTGCTCTCAGTGAGCCTATATAGTCTCTGTTGTAAAAACCGTTCATCGTCTGGTCAGCATGTGAGGTCCCACCTGCTGTACAAGGATCACTCCAGCTGTTCAGAAGCACTGTGCACCACCAAACCTCTGCATCACGGTCACACTGCCCAGCTCACTGTTTTCTGGCTAGCCCACTGTTATCCAACCTTTAAAACTTAAGTTGAAAGCTACTCTCTAAAGCAAGCTTCCCCAACCCCACAAACTGAGTCTGGGTTTCTTTTCCTTCTGTTCTCACACCTTTCCTTTCTCTCTGTTGCTTATCCCACATCAACTAGTAAGCTAAAGAAATGGTAGTTTTAGAAGGTTTTTTTTCTTTTTCTTTTTCTTTTTTCTTTTTTTTTTTTTTTGATAAAAGATTCTAAAACATAGAGACAAGAAGTCTACCCAGTGGACCATTGTGTACATATAGGAATGGAATATAGAGGAAGAAATAATTTGAAATCAAAGGAATTGGTGAGACTTGCCAAGGATCAGCCTTGGCTGGGAGAGGGGTTCTGAGAGAAAAGGTGTCTGGGAGTGTCAAAGATTGTAACTGGAAGTCCAATTGTGGATGCAAGCTCTGCTTAATACAGCTTTTCCAGTCTGCTTCTCTCTGTTTTGGTTTCTCTCTGGAGATTTCTCTGTCTATATTCTGGTTGCTTGCTATTCTAAGAGATCTCTCGGTTCATGTTTGCTTGCTTTCATGTGTGCACCTGTGTGTGTGTGTGTCCTCTAAACAGCTCTCTTTTTATCTTAGAAACTTCTCTGGACAGCTCATCTCCTGCAGAACACAGATTCAGTCTTTTATTTTATGTAGCAATCCAGTCGCTTACTCCAGGTTTTCCTTTTGATTATCTTATGAATCAGTATTCTGCGACCCCAGCCCTTTGGTTCTTAGGAGACAGAAAGCATGAATTTTTTTTTTCTTAACATTGCAAAAGAATTCTGAGATATGTCTGCCTTTGTTAAGCACAGATCTTAAACTAGTTGGGTGGGACTCTGACTTGCAATTATCATTTCTGCCACACCTGGCTTGCTGTGTCCCAAGCTGACCTTGAACTCAGGAATCTGCCTTCATTTGTATCTGCCTGTCTTTTTATCTTTCTGACAAGCTGGTTCATAATGTAGCTACCTCTGTTCCTTGAGATTCATAAAGCCCCTCATAATTCATATTACATTCTTATATTTCTGCATAGCTGAGAAATTATATATTTTCAAATTCATGATTTAGAGTTCTTTTCCATTTACCTTTTTTCTGAGACATAGCCACACCCTTGACTCTTGCTGTTTGTAATTATCATGGAGTCATTAATATTAACAAGGAGGACTTTCCTCAGAGGGAAAGAGCAGTGGGTCCTCAGAAGGACCCACTGCTAGTGGGTCCAAAATATATGTAAATTATTACACAAACAAGCCTTTCGCCCACAGCCATCAGCACTTCTGGATGCCCACTCTGGGGCTCTGTCGCAGGGGCAGGAACCATGTCACTCTGTCCCCACCAGGGCCATGTTCAGCTCGGTAGGGACATGATGGAAAGGCTGTTCAGGTAAAAACAACTAACAGTGTCCATGGAATTCCTGCATAATTCCGCCATAAATTTTAATTCTTTTGTAGTATTTTTGGCTATGGTCATAGAACATAAACATTTCTTATCAAGGGACACACATGATGACAGTCACTACAAAAATTTTGCTTTTTATTGAAATTTTGAATATGGGTAAGCTCCCCTAGGCCATTAGGAGTATGCTACCTTAAAGAGAATGGAGAAAGTGGAGATGAAGTGGTGATAGTTAAAAGAAGAGAAAGATAAAGGCTAGTTTAACCCATCCTCATTTTTAATACTCTGTCATCTTTTTGTTTTAGCCTGGTCAGTCTTAGAATTGCAACAGAAAACAGAGACACACCTGTCAAGCCAAGCAGAAAACTGAATATCCCATGGGAATCCTTTCCACAGGAAATCAAACTGTCACTGAGTTTGTACTTCTTGGTTTCCATGAAGTCCCTGGGCTGCACCTCCTGTTTTTTTCTGTGTTCACCATCCTCTATGCCTCCATCATCACAGGGAACATGCTCATTGCAGTGGTGGTGGTGAGCTCCCAGAGGCTTCACACACCCATGTATTTCTTTCTGGTGAATCTGTCCTTCATAGAGATTGTCTATACCTCCACAGTGGTGCCCAAAATGCTGGAAGGCTTCTTACAGGAGGCCACCATATCTGTGGCTGGCTGCTTGCTCCAGTTCTTTGTTTTTGGCTCTCTGGCCACAGATGAGTGTTTTCTGCTGGCTGTGATGGCATATGATCGATATCTCGCAATTTGTCACCCTCTACGATACCCACACCTCATGGGGCCTCAATGGTGCCTGGGGTTGGTGCTCACAGTCTGGCTGTCTGGCTTCATGGTAGATGGACTAGTTGTTGCTCTGATGGCCCAGTTGAGATTCTGTGGCCCCAACTTAGTTGATCACTTTTACTGTGATTTTTCACCTTTGATGGTCCTGGCTTGCTCAGATACCCAAGTGGCCCAGGTGACTACATTTGTTCTCTCTGTGGTCTTCCTGACTGTCCCCTTTGGGCTGGTTCTGATCTCCTATGCTCAGATTGTAGTGACTGTGCTGAGAGTTCCTTCTGGGACCAGAAGAACCAAGGCCTTCTCCACATGCTCCTCTCACCTGGCTGTGGTGTCCACGTTCTATGGAACACTCATGGTATTGTACATTGTGCCCTCTGCTGTTCATTCTCAGCTCCTCTCCAAGGTCATTGCCCTGCTCTACACAGTGGTCACTCCCATCTTCAACCCTGTCATCTACACCTTGAGGAACCAGGAGGTGCAGCAGGCACTAAGAAGGCTTCTCTACTGCAAACCAACTGAAATGTGACCTAAGAAGGAGGGCAGTGAAGATTTTCTATTTGACTGTCAGTATCTTGATTGAAAAGTCTCCCACAATGGGCTAGAGATGGAGTAACTGTTTCTTCTTAGCATTCCACTTTAGGTCTGCTGAACTATGCTCAGGGGGGAAAGATAGTAGTTAAATAATTTTCTCATGTTAGTTTAAAAGATAATGTGAATTACTGTGAGTTGTTCACTGCATACAACATAGTGCACTGAGATGATCATCACACTGTAAAGATGTGAACTGAATCGCCCTTCTGTAGTCTGTTGCTGTATGCAGCACTGGTGCTAATATCTAATGAAAACAAAATTATAGAAACAAGATACCAATACAAACACAAATCTAGAACAATGTTCATCTATATTACTGTAGTATGACATTGGAAGAGTTCGTTCCTATTGTGTGTATTTGGTTTGAGCATGCAAACTTGATGGATGAACTTGTAATTTGCTTTCCCACAAAATGATATGTCATAAGTAACTTTACAAGTATCATGCATATACACAAACAACAACAACAACAACAAATTATTTAAAAAGGAATCCTGTAATATACCCTCCATTAAAAGAATAAAATTATATTCTTTCTCATCTTGCTCTTATTGACCTGGGTTATTGTCAGATTCACCAGCTTCCTAATGTCTTATCTGTGACATAACTTCTGTGAACTATAAGTTCCCTTTAATATGATTTGTCAGTGGCTTCCAAGTTCAGCTGGAGGAAAGATATTAGAAAAAGACAGGACTATTAAAATTTACTAGATCTTCAGAATAGGAGATTCAGTAAAACCTATAAGGAAATCAAGGGACTGTTGTTACTAAGCCACTGGTAGGAATTCTAAGAGTTATCACATGAGTGTAGTGACTGCTAATCTCCCAACACTGGAAGGATATGGCAAAAGCAATACTAGAACCTGTGTTACATTTAGAGTGGTTTTCATGGTGAAGAGAAGAGATGAAGGAGAAGGCATGACAAAACAGAGCTGGGGTAGAGATATTTCTAAAGATCAGCTGCTGGGTGAAGGTCACATTGCTAAGATAGAGGTGCAGGCTGTTTATGAAGAAGAACCCCGGCATTGTGTCACTTGGTAGCCTTAAATGCCTGGAAAAATCTTGCAGAACCAGGGAAAGGACTTGAACTATATCCTCAAGCCATGCAATGTCCAAAGGAAATGATCCCTGACTTTTTGCAATGGTTGACTTCTTCTGTAGAAAGAAGTATATTAGATCCATCAGTAAGAAAGGCAACAATCAAGTCTTTAGCCTTTAAAAATTTGAATGCTGAGTGCAAGGAAGTAATCAGATCATTGAGGGCAAGGTTAACATCAATAGAGGCCTTGAGACGACCCAAAATTTCAAATGTTTTAATTGTGGTGAGCAGGGTCATCTCAGAATAAATTGCAGGGAAAATAAAATTAATCCCAAAAGGGAGTCTATGCCTTATGGGATATGTAAAAGATGTGGCAAAGGCTGACATTTGGCTAGGGAATGTAGAGCAACAGTAGACAAAGCAGTCAACACCTTACCAAAAAACTTCCAGGGGGACCTCTTGCAGGCCTCAATGCTAAGCAGGGAGAGTTCTCTTCCTCGGGACAATTAAACACCATTGCTCTAAAAACAGATGTGTGAAACCAGATAAGAAGGCTGAGGAAAATTCTATAGACAACTCAAAAAACCTAAAAGGGAGCCAAAAAAGAATATATTGGCAAATTTCTATAGAGGATCAAAGCCCCAAGCTAAGAACACTAGTAAACAATATTGAGATTGAAGGGATGGTCAACACTGGAGCAGATGTCACCATTATCTCTCCAAAACCGTGGCCTGCAAGTTGTCTACTTCAAGAAGTAGACATCAAATTTCAGGAGTTGGGACTTTATCTCAAATAAAACAAAGCACCAGATGGCTTAAACATATAGAACCTGAAGGTCAGATAGGAAAATTAAGGCCATATGTGGCTGATATAGCCATTAATTTATGGGGAAGACATCTGTTTACAGCAGTGGAAAACACAAATTAATGTCCTCTCAGTTTTAGAGGCTTGTCACAAAACTGGTAAGACTCCTAATTAAAAAAATCAAATTAGTTAAGGAAAATTATCAAAGACAGTTACAGACTGTCCAGGATGTCCTTAAATAAGATATGGCAGGGACTGACAATTTACCTTTACCTCAAGGAGCCACTGCTGATAAGACACCAACAGCCTTACCACTAGGTTGATTGACTGACCAACCTATTTGGATTGATCAGTGTTTCATGACAAAAGAAAAACTACAGGTGCTTGAACAACTAGTCCAGGAGCAGCTGGAGGCTCAGCATATAGAGGAGTACATCAGCCCTTGGAATTCTCCAGTATTTATCATTAGAAAAGTCTGGCAAATCGAGGATGTGGACACATCTCAGAGCAATTTATAAGATTATTCAGCCAATGGGTTCCTTGCAGCCTGGAATTCCATTGCCTTCCTTGTTGCCTAAGGGATAGCCTACCATAGTGATTCATCTAAGGGATCACTTTTTTTCACAGTTCAGCTACATGAACATGATAAGGAAAGGTTTGCTTTCTCAGTACCTACCTTCAATAGAACTTGTCCAATAAAAAAATATCATTGGAAAGTCCTGTCACAGAGAATGTTAAATAGCCCTACCTTGTGTCAATATTTTGTATAACAGCCATTGGAAATGATTTGTAACAATGTCCCTAATCCATTATTTATCATTCTATGGATGATATCATATTGGCTGATTAGATATAAATATTCTGAAAATAATGTTTGGTGAAGTAAAAAACAACAAAACAAAACAAAACCTTGCCTTGTTGGGGATTGCAAATCACCACTGAAAAAATACAAAGAGAGGGTTTCATTAATTATCTAGGATATAGATAAGTTTGAAAAAGGTTAGGCCACAAAAAGGTACAAATCAGAAGAAGCCAATTAAGGACTCCTAATGATTTTCAGAAGTTACTGGAAGATATTAACTGGCTGTGGCCTGCTATTGGCTTGGCTACTCATGGGCTAAGCAATTTATTTCAAACCTTGCAAGGTGATAAAGATTTAAATAGCCCAATGAAATTATCAGTTGAGGCGGAGAAAGAATAACTGGTAGAAAGGAAATTGCAGGATACATTTCTGGATCCTATTGATCCAAAGATGGCCTGGGATCTTAGTTACCTTATCTTCTATCCATGTCCCTACTGGAATTCTCATACAGAGTGAAGATTTATCTTAGAATGGATATTTTTAGCTCATAGACAGAATAGGAAATTAAAAACCTACATAGAGAAGATCTCTGAATTGATACTAAAAGGAAAAAATGAGACTTTGACAATTAGCTGGAATGGATCCAGCTGAAATTGTGGTGCCTTTTACTAATGCAGAGACTGCTTCATTATGGACACAAGATGAACACTGGCAAAGAGCATGCAGTAATTTCTTGGGAGAGATTAATAACTGATACTCTAGAAGCAAGTGACCTCAGTTCATACAAAGAACTAATTGGATTCGTCCTCGTATAATAAAAATAAGTATAATTTCTGGAGCCCCTACACTTTACATGGAAAAATAAATGCTAATAAATCAAAAGGCAGAATACAAGTTAGGTGATGTAAGTAAGGTAGCTGAGAGTCCCTGTCAGTTTGTTGAAAAATCTGAATTATATGCAATACTCACAGTGTTGTCATATTTCCAATAGTCTCTCAATATAGTAACTGACTCTCAATATGCACAAAGTGTTGTTTTACACATAGAGACTGCTGAACTTATTCAGGATGATTCTGAATTAATTTCACGATTTACTCAGCTACGACAAATGATCAGAAATAGGAGTCATTCAGTATATATAAAATACATAAGATCCCATATAGGTCTGCCAGGCCCTCTGGCACAAGGTAATAATGAAATTGACCAGCTATTGATAGGAAGTGTAACAGGCTTCAGAATTCCATAAAAACCCCCACCATGTTAACAGCAAAGGTTTAAAGAAAGAATCTTGTATCACTTGGCAACAAATCAAGGAAATTTGTGAGGAAATGTGCTACTTGCTTATTGTATACCCAAACTCTATTACCTTTTAATTGGACAAAAAAGGGGGAAATATTGTGAGTTGCCCTGGTGGTGTTTGTATTCTGATGTTAATTTTGCTCCCTCAAGAGGGGTTGTCCCAAGGAGGAATGGATCACTTATTCAGATGATTTCATGTGAAACTTCTCCTCTTTCTAACTGGTCAAATAAAGAAAGGGTAGAGCCTGTGATTGGGCAGTAGAAGTAAAAGGTGTGGCTGGAGGTCTTAGTGAGTCGAGGAAGGGTAGGGGACGATGGAGGATAAGAACAAAGGAAGAGAGCCTGGCATGGTGGTGCATGCCTTTAATCCCAGCACCCGGGAAGCAGAGGCAGGCAGATTTCTGAGTTCGAGGCCAGCCTGGTCTACAGAGTGAGTTCCAGGACAGCCAGGGCTACACAGAGAAACCCTGTCTCAAAAAACAAAACAAAACCAACCAACCAACCAAACAAACAAACAAAAAAAGAGTTGCCTTGGTCCTGGTGTCTCTTCACAGCAGTAAAACCCTAACTAAGACATATAGCTTATTCATTCTGAGCTCATCAACAGCAGGACTAAGGACAAAGGAAGAAAGAAAAAGAATGGAGCAGAACCATATGGCCTGGAGAAGCCTCAAGTAGCAAGGGATCTAATAACTGGGCAACAGATTAGTGGAGTGATAGATATGCCCAATCTACAGCTTATAAATATAAAAACTGAGTTGTGTGCTTTTGCATGGGCTTATTAGAGTTGGAAGTTTACTGTAACAGGTTGCAATAGATATTCATGCATCAGGAATAGGAGTGTAAGAAGAAAAATCAAAGAATATCCAACCTAAAATAATATTATTTCCAGTAGATCATTTTATTTGGTACTTGTCTTGTTGCTGTGGCAAAACACCCGACAAGCAATGTAGAAATGAAAGTTTCATTTTATTCATGGTTTGAAGAACACAATATATTAAGATGAGAAAAAAAAAGAAGGGAGATGGGGTCACAGGTCACATTGCATGTGTGGTCAACAAGCAAAAAGGGATGAATAATGATAGTAAGCTAGGTTTTTTCTTTTTCTCTTTATCAGACTAGGATGATTCATTGGAACAGATGGTTCCACCTACATTCAAAGTGCATCTTTCCTCCTCAGTGAAATCTCTCCAGAGATACCTTCCCAGATATGCCCAAAGGTGTACGTTGAAGGTGATTCCAAATGGAGTCCAGTTAACAGTGAAGATTATCCGTAGCAATCATGTAATTCTCCATTGAGCCATGGTATTAACTGACTCACTTTTCATGTGTGATAGTGATACAGGGTATGATCCTTCCTTAGTCCTGAGATTTCACCATGTTCAAGATCCTTCTCAATGAACTCTTAACATCCTTGTTTCTCAGACTATAAATGAAGGGGTTTAGAGTGGGAGTGACCAAGGTATACATAACAGCAGCTACCACCTCCCCAGAGGAACGAGAACTAGATGGGGGTTTCAGGTAGGTAGCAAAGACTGTGCTATAGAATAGGAGGACTACAGAGAGGTGGGAACTGCATGTAGCCAAGGCTTTCCTTTTTCCCTGTGCTGATGGAACCTTAGCCACAGCATAAAAAATACAACCATAAGAACTTACAATGCAGAGCAGTGCACTGATTCCCAAAACTCCAGCCAAAGCCATCATTAGACTCTCATTGAGGTGAGCATCAGAGCAGGAAAGCAATAAGAGAGGCCCAAAGTCACAGAAAAAATGAGGAATTTCTTGATTGGTATGAAAATATAACTGAGAGAGCAACAAAATATGGGTCAGAGACACACAATGAGCTACTCCCCACGACCCACTGACCAGAACTCTACATCTACAAGGAGTCATTAGAAGTGGGTACAGCAGTGGGTGGCAGATAGCAGCATAGCGGTCAATAGCCATGACTGCTAGAAGCAGGTTATCCATGTCAGCAAAAACAGCAAAGAAGTACAACTGAGTCAGGCATCCAGAGAACGAGATGGATCCATCTCCAGTCCACAGAGTCTCCAGCATTTTAGGGGCTGTGGTGGTGATGAAGCAAAGATCCACGAGTGAGAGCTGACTGAGGAAGAAATACATGGGGGTGTGGAGGTGGACATCAGTGCCAATAGCTAACAAAAGTAGCAGGTTCCCTAAAAGGCCCAGCAAGTAGAGAACAAGGAAGATGCTAAAGAGGGGTTGCCATTTCTCTGAGTTACTGGACAGTCCCAACAGGATGAAGCCAGGAGCCTGACTGCAGTTCATCATGGGTATTGTATTTCAAGAAGTTGGTGTGAAGACAATTCACTCTCTGCAGGATAGAATGAGCATCAACCCATACCTGGTCTCTCGGCAATGGTTTTCCCTAAAAGCACCAATTCAACAATGGAAACTAGAATAGCAAAGGGAGGGACAAGATTTGGAGTTTATTAAAAATGATTCTCAAGGGAGACATAAAGACAATTTCTTGAATGTCTTCTAGGAATTCTCATGGTTAAAGCTGTACTATTTAACCATTGTTTCACAGTGGTAAAGTAGCCAGTTTCCTCTGTATCTTTTTTACTATGATTCCTTTGAAGACAGAGGCTGTATCATAGTACTCATTTTAGTGCTTTGCTGACAGTGGAATTTTAATAAATGTTTTTGTCCATCCATAGCATCACCACTCTGCTCACATCTCCAGAAGACTAGATAGAGTGCTGCTGTTTTTCTGAGTGACTTACTGTGACCACTCTTGCCTCAATGAACGCGTTGGTTCACAGTGCAGCCCAAGTAGTTCCTTCAAAAAAATATCATGTTACTTGTTTGTTTAAAATAAATTACATGGATAAACATAATTTTTGAAACTGTATACAACCTTGTGTGGCTTCTAAAGCTCTTATTAGTTTGATCTGGAGATGCCTCATAAACTTCATTGTGCCTCACTGCCCATACTCACATTTCTCAGTAATAATTTTGTGTCTCGTTCAGTTTCTATTGGTAGCATAATATTACAAGCTACGAAATGAAAAAAAAAAGATTTATTTTGGATCCAAGATCAAGTATAAGACAGAAGAACCCCCTTTTGATGGACTCTGAGACAGCATAGAGCAAAACATAGGATTATGTGGAAAGTGTGTGTCTGTGACTTCTGGTAACTCTTCTTAAGTCACTAGTGTCTAATATTTGTGTGTTTACTTAATACAAAAGACAACCAATGGGTCTACCACAGTCAGACTCAATTCCCTCAATTGAGCTGTGATAACTGTGAGAAATAATACATGATTTCAAACCATAGGGCTTATCCTTGCCTTCTCAATTTCTCTTTTAGGAAGTCATGGCTCTTTGATTGGCAGATCTACTTTGCACCTTCCAGGATTACCACATTTATGATATCGAGTATACACACACGCACACACACACACACATACACACACAGACACACACACTTTTGTGTGTGTGTCTGTGTGTATATATGTTATATTATGTACATATATGTCATATTTAGTAAAATTTTAAGTTAGCATTTGCATCCTTCACAAGAAAATGAGACATATCATGATAGAGCAAAGCAGAAACTAATTTTCCTCTTCAAGGAATGTCTAGTGGCTTGGTATTACAAAATAACCAGCAAATAAGAAGTAGGCACTGCGTTGTCCCATTCTATGGTCCATTTTAGTATTTTAGGAAAGAAATACCTTTCCTCCAGGCATTTCCCTACTGGTGTGACTTGAACACATCTTGTATCCATATCTTTCATTCTCATATATGTAAACAATTTTACAACATTGTTCTCCACAACATCTTCCTCATTTCAGCTTCATTCTCACCTTTTTTTTTCCTGATCTTAACTGGACATTTTCTCATCAACTCTGTCAATCCTAATTGCCTCAACAGTATAAATGGATACACTTATTGTATTCTAATTACTATCACTGCAAACAGTTCAGTTTTGTCTCGACTCTATTGTTCAAATACCTCTAGTGTCTCTTCTTTCCTATTAATTACATATACTATACTGTTCCTGGTTACTGGGAAGTCCTAGGTGTGCCTCGGCCCACTTTTTCCATTCCAGCAAGTCATTCTTTCTTTCTGGCCGGGCACCCATTGTATTAGTCAGGGTTCTCTAGAGTCACAGAGTGCATGTGTAGTCTCTCTATATCGTAAGGGAATTTGTTGATGACTTACAGTTTGTAGCCCAACTCCCAAACAATGGTCAGCAGCAACTATGAATGGAAGTCCAAGGATCTAGCAGTTGCTCATTTCCAAAAGGCAAGCAGGCAAAGAAGAGAGATGATCTTCTAATGTCCTTATGCAGCTCTCGAGCAGAGGGTGTGGCCCAGATTAAAGGTGTGTTCACCTGGGACATCCATGGTTTTTCTAATTCTCACTCCTGACATTGTGTAATTCATAAATACTCTACAGAATACCATTCATTGAAGTTAGCTAGGAATTATATTTAGCTATTTGGTCCATCAAGACAATATTTGAAACTGGTAATAGTCCAGTTTTCTTTGTAATAAAGATGTTCAGAAGTTGGTAATACAGAGAAGAGCTGGTGAAATACCAAGATTATGAGAGAATGATGTTTTTGTGTCTTTTGGTTATGTACAGGCACCTGCCAGAACTGTGAAGTTTCAGTAATTATCTTATTTCTTCCTTTATCTTAAGAACATGACTGAATTCAAGTATCAAATTAGTCTGATTAGATTAATAATAAGAAAATGTGTAAATCTTTTCTAATGTATGTCATAGGGGCATCCTAGAGAAACTATAAACCATAGAATGTCATAAAGTAGAAACTTCACCAATTCTACAGTCAACTCTCCTAAGTATAAATTCACATTTGTCTCCTTTGCCACAGCACCAGATCATTGGAGTTTTTTAAAACTACATTATTTTTTTTTCATATTTTTGAAATTTCTACACCATTCAAAGTTGGGTGGAATTAAACTGGTTAATCTTTTTAGTTACCCAATATAGGTGACTGATAGAACAAACAATGTTCCTAATGCACTTATTAATAAATATAAAATACATATGGAGTTTTACAATGATATTATTTCCATTCATGTCCAAGTAACATTGCTCTTAAAACTCATCTGGTATTACTGTTACCTGTGTATAATGCTCTGAGCTTTCTAGTGCCTCCCCTGTTATTTGAAGGTGTAACAAACTGTGGTGACATAGAAGACCCTTCACCACCTTTCCTCTCTTTACTTGTGCATGTCTCTCTGCTGTTCAACTTTCTGTCTCAACCACACTGACCTCTAAGTTGGCACTAGTTCTACACTGGGTCAAATATTCTTACACTTGATATACCTACATGGATAATTCCCTTGTATTTGTCCTAAACTCTCTGTGTTTTTCTATCTCGTGTAAACACACATGTACACACACACACACACACACACACACACACACACACACACACACACACTTGTTGCCCTTTCTTGCTTGGATGTTATCAATAGACTGTATCTTAATTTGGTGTATTGAGTCTTATTGCATAACTTCAACTTAAATCCAAGTTCTAAGAAGAAACAAAAATGCTTTCTAATTGTTTTCAATACTGTAACCCCAGAATCCAAAACAATACCCGTTATTTTTACCTGCCCTGTGTACATTTACTGGTCGCAGTATCAGTTTAATATTACCTATTCAGTGTTTGCTAACAAACCTCATGAGATCATATTTATCTTTTATCACAGTTTGCATCTACACTTTATCCACAAAATTCCCTTGACCATGATGTTAAATGAGAACATAGATAAGCAACACACCATAGCACAAGTGATCTATGTCCTGGACTAAGTAAATGATTTTAGCAATAGAGGGACAGTGGCTTTGGCATTTTGCTGTCCTGCAAGATGTATTCCGATTAATTAGTATCAGAAGCAGTTTGGAAATTTCATTAAATTATCAGTGAGTCAACACAGACAGCAAGGAGATGTCTGCCATGAACCCATGTATAGATGTAACTAAATGGTGGGGCATTTCAAGTATCATGAATCATACTAACAGGCACAATGGCCAATGGTTTGGGATTATGTACTAGAAATGATGTAAAAAGTATATCTCAATATAGTTCACAAATTATTTTCATCTTTTCTGAAAATAAAATCATCTGTCATCCATTAAGAACATTCCTACACAGAATCATGTGTTTATAACACTAAGTATAACCTAAGTTTTTACCAACACTGGAATACAGCCTGCTTCTCTGATGAACCCTGACTTTAACAGATAATTTGGATAAGAAATGAATACTCTAATTCTTTGTTCTCTCTCCATTCTACTTATCTCCTCTCTCATTCTTACATGTACACATGTGCCCAACGCTATGACCAGATCGTCTTAAATGAAAGACACCCAGACAAACACACACACACACACACACACACCACCCTGCCATATATTTACAACATATCATATGCCTGTTCACACAAGATACTGAGATCTGAAAACTCCACACACACCAAGGGTGCATGTGCCCCCACCCTAAATCAAATCTATAAACAAATTAGGAAAATAAAAGACTTCCAGATAGTGACTTGTACAGTTTACCTATTTTATCTATGATATAATTTTCACAAACTGTAGTGAAAGATGGCCTCGAGTTATTCTCCCTCACCCATTGCTGTGATCAGAATCTCCTTTCATCAGAGGGGACAAAAGATCCTAAAAGTCCCTGTGAAGGAACATTCTACATAAGCCAAGTTCTCAGGAGGTGGATCATTAAACTCTGCACATATATAACAGTTGCTCAGCTTGATCTTCCTGTGGGACTTCTAACAGCAGGAGCAGGGGCTGTCTCTGACTCTGTTACCTGCCTTTCCCCTAACTGGCTGCCTTGTTTAGCTTCAGTAGGAGAAGATGTGCTTAGTAGTCACTGCAACTTGAAATGCCAAGGTGGGTTGATATCCTCTGGAGACCTTCCCTTTTCTGAGGAGAAAGGGAGGAGAGGGGAGGGGACAAGGAGGGGAAACTGATAGGGATGTAAAGTAAACAAGTAACTGAATTAATAATTTCTTTTTTATAAAAAGAGTTCAAAGAGTTAGTTCACCTGAGATACATTGAGATTTTCATAATAGCTTGGGCTATAGGACACCTAAAGTGAGAAAGATAGAAATAGGGGAAAATGAGAGAAATTTTCTGCCAGTATTACATCAGTCTAAGCTGCTGTACATACTTTAGAATGCATATATATGAACTTACTTATACTTACAATACTTAATCTCAGCAGATCTCACTTTGTGTTCTGACAGAGGGAAGACCAGAACGAACCCTCTCATACTTTCCCAGCCGCATCTTGGGCATTAACATCTTGGGGTTTTCTCTCCAAGGAATCACTCTGTCCAAATTTCATTTCCCATAAGAATCAAGTCACTTATTTTCTTTTTGTTCTAGTCATTTCATTGATGTTGAAAATAATAACATTTTGGTAAAACCTTTGGCCAATTACAAGAGAGGAAAGGGTGGCAATAATATCAAAGATGGGGCAGCACCATAGCAGTCCTTGAGAAATCCAACATACAGTGGATACAGAAAGTCATGAAACTTAGAGTAATATACTGCAAATTAAAATGATGAGCTTTAATCTGAGTTCTACTGACCCTGTGGATCATTTGTGATCAAACATGGAGCCTGAGCCAGGCATGGTGTTGTACACCTTTGATCCCAGCACTCAGGAGGCAGAAGTATGAGGATCTCTGTGAGTTCAAGGACAGCCTCCTGCCTCATCTACCAATCGAGTCTAGGACAGTTAGGGCTGAGAAACCCTGTCTCAAAATATAAAACAAGACAAAACAACATGGAGATTGAGCAATAGGGGTGAGAGTTTGGCTAATTTACCTGTGGGGACTGCTGTTTATATATACACAGGGTAAAAGTAGCAAGTGGGCCTATTGAAAGACTGTAAACCATCTAAATAATTCATTTGTGACTAATATTATTGATGAGTGCAAGTTGAGTAATCATATAGTCTATGACTATTCATTAAACCTCTAAAATCAACTTTAGACTCATTAGACTTTATCTAAATATTTTTGTTTTAATACTGTCCTTGTTTTCTACCTGCCAGAGCTATTTCCCAAATTGCCACCTGTGTTAACGGATCTGCATCCAAGTCAGTTTCCTGTGCCTACACTGATTCCAAGATCCCCAGTGGAATGGGAGGACTTTAGAGCTTGCAGACAAGGAAAACTCAGGGGCTTCCACTCCTAATAACTAAAAGGTTTGACCATAAGACCTCTTGGAACATTTCTCACCAGAGCTCCTCATCTCACTGTGGTACTTTTGCCCTTCCTCCAGCCTTGAGCAGGCTGGCTCAGACCTGGCTTGCCACAGCTGGCTAGCCCACCTAGGGTGGAGTCTTCTGACCTGGGTAAAGTCTGTTGTCCTGATACAAGTGCAGCTTTCCTCCAAGACACCACCACCTGCTGAGAGGCTAAACCTGTTTTCCTGACAGTATCCTGACAAAGCAGTGATCCTGACAAAGCAATGAGATCCTGGTATGGTGGGAGATGGGTTCCCCTGCCCCTCCCTCCGCTCCTTTATAAGCTTGGGCTCATAAGTGTGGGTTCGTGGGTGTACAGGTAGTGGGGGGGGGGGGGGAGAGAGCCCACGTCCAGCCAGAGTTCTGGTGCTCTGGGTGGGTGGATTTGGGAGGACTGGTGGATGCTTTCCACACAACCCCGGTGGGCATCTGGCTGTATGAAGCCACTGATCCCACAAGGCAGGGGCGGGGGAGGGGGGTGGACAAGGGGCAGCCCCCAGTACCAGGTTCTCAGTTTGGGCATCCCATGCTGGATATGGTGGAGGAGCTGAGAACAGAATAGGGCCCCAGGGTGGCACTTGGCCCTGGAGATATGGGAAGAGAGGGCAGAGGGAAAGAAGAGTGTTCGGTGGTTCCCATGCAGGTGAGTGTCTTTATTCCAGGCCTTGATGAACAGAGACAGTCTATGGCTTTAGAGATTTATTGTAGAAAGGCAGGGGGAAAGAGAGAAGATAAAAAGAAAGAGAGAGAGAGAGAGAGAGAGAGAGAGAGAGAGAGACTGGCAATGGCCAAGAGGAGAGAAGGGGATAGGGAAAGAGAGAAAGAGAGTTAGAGAGTAAGAAATGTGAAGGCTTAGAGAGAGAAAGGTAAAAGCTTAGAGATCGAGGAGGGGCCAAACAGCCCCTCTTATAGTGGGATTGTTATCTTGCTGTTGCTAGGTAACTGTGGGGAGGAGTCTAGCCAGAAGGTCAGAAGCTTGGGACATTGTCTACATGACTGAAAGCCACATGCCTCTCCTGTGGGGGTTGTGGGGGTGGTAACTTTGACAGGAGTCAGGGGTCCAGGAGACTTGATTGAACGCCTACCTTCCCATGTGGGTGGAAATTACCACCCATCAGGTACCACCAGGCTTCAAGACCTCAGCTTGAGTGGAGACCAGGCTGTCTGTGCATAGCCCATTGCCCTGAAAAAGTGAAACATAAAAACAAAAACTAGGCCTTTAAGCCCAGGCTTGAGAATGTGACCTTTGTGACTCAATGCTCCAAGGCATGCTAATCATAAAACAGATAGCGACACTCTTCCACCCACCTGGATTCAGGGTGTGTTCATTTAAAGAAAGTCATCCTGACCCACCTTGACCTCTCCTAGAATCCGCTATGCAAATGTGCTATTGTTAGAGACTCATAGAAACTGTCTTGACTTCCACTCCCTCCTGACTCTTAACTGGTATTTTTGATATTTTCCAACAACGCCCTCCCCACCCCCTTGAGTTGTGTTTTCTTCCTTTAAATACCCCCTGTCCCAGCTACTCGGAGCCCACAGTCCTCTACCCCTGCGTGGTTTATGACTGTGGGCCCCAAAGTGCGCCTGGAATAAAAGTCCTCTTGCGGTTTGCATCAAGACCATTTCTCGTGAGTGATTTGGGGTGTCACCTCTCTTGAGTCAGAATGTGGGAGAGTCCTCACCTTGTGGGTCTTTCAGCCCCACACATAAGTAAACATTGGTCTTCATCAGAACTTTGTCTTGGCTTATTATTTCTCTTGCAGCCTTTCCAATCCAAAACCCCAATCTTCCCTTTCAGGAACCCCATAACCCTTGGCCACTGGTGGCTACAGGTGGTGCTCGAGACTAGCCTGAAACCCAAAAGGACTTGGGGTACACTGTCTTGGTAAGGCTCCACAAAAAACAGAAGATATATCCCTACATGGTAAGCAACATATAGCATTAATGTTAGTGCTAAAAATTTCATCTTTTGAAGGTTATTGCTCACAAGGGTGCAAAAAGGATACAGGCTAGACTGAGTTAGTGTTGGCCCAGCATTGATATCAGCTAGGGGTTGACAGTGGAAAATGGGAGTGGAAAATTCTAAACAGGCATTTGTCTACGGTAAAGAACTGCATCAGGAGGGAGGAGTAGGGCTTAAAATAATAAAATAAAATAAAAAGAGTAAAATACAAAAAAAAAAAGGGGGAGATGCTAGATATACAAAAGACATCAAGAGAGAAGGAAAATGGATTTTGGTATTCTCCCAGGGACAGACGGAAATTGGGAGACATCCAGCTTTCTCTCTGGTTCCTGCAGGAGACATCCTTAGTTCTGGTTACATCAAGTTCTCTACCTTCTCTATATTCTGTGTTTGGTGCACCAATCTGTCCATGTGTCAATTTGTGTCTATTTTTGTTTCGTTGTCTAAATGACTGTTGTTCTATGTTTCATCCTGAAAAGAAAAAAAATGGTTAAAACTTTATCTGCTGGCTACCCATCTCTTAATTTGCACAGCAGAGGCTGATTAAAGTTGCCCAGCACCTTAACCAGGAGTCAAGCATAGCATGCAAATAAGATGATAGTTTTCCTAGAAAATTCTCTGCAATTGTGATTATTGGGTTCAGCAAATGACAAAGTGTTTTTCCTCTTGAAATTATAGCTAGAAAAGGTAAAATTCTTTAATTGGTATAAATTTTTAAGATTCGTGTAACTGCTTCATTTAGTTTCTGACTGGTCTTAATGGTATAAATTTGCTCTGCATGTCTTGGTCATAGAGTATTGGCTTATAAGTTATTGGGTGTGATTAAAAAGTGTAACATTGGTAACAAGAAATTTAGCTTAAAACTGGTAACTCAGGGTTGGAGTCATTTTAAACAACAACATGTGGCATGAACCAGCCCAGGAAACTAGGCCTCTAAGGATATTTCTAAATTGGGATAATATTTTATGTAATTCTTATCCCACAAACTAGAGATAAGAATTACATTATATTACATAACTTATAAGAGATATGATTAAAACAATGTCTCTTTAATGAAGCATTAAAAGTTGCACTGTCATGAATTCATATGTATGAATTGGCAGTCAAACTTTGTAACATGGAAGTGATATTTCTGGTATTGATTTTAAAGAGAATAAATTGTTTAAAATTGGGTTTTGCTTTCCAAAAGTTATGGATATATCCTAATATTGAAAAAAAAAACCCTTAAAAATTATGGTTAAAATTGCCAGTGTTCCATTAACTGCAGTTTGCAGTTTGATCGAAAGCTTAAGATTTTTAACTCACCCATATATTGTTAATTAGGATGATTACAGAAGTAATCATCTTATGAGGATGATGCTTTAGAGTAGCGGGTAGCACCAAAGCAGCATGCTAGGCCAAAGTGGTTCCACATAAAGAGGTTTTATTGAAAGGGAGAGACAAAGGAGTGGAAGAAAGAGAAGAAGGGGAGATAAGAGAAGAGCAGAGAAGAGAAGAGAAGAGAAGAGAAGAGAAGAGAAGAGAAGAGAAGAGAAGAGAAGAGAAGAGAGAAAAAAGAGAGTGAGGAAGGGGCGTTTTTTCTTATTTATACGAAAAAATGATGTAACACAACTAAGGGTGAGAGGTAAGCCAAATGGGTTCTTGGATATGGTGGTCATTGGCTTGACAACCAGTCTGCAGGTCGGAGGTTGCACTGTTATCACATAGGTTTGGAATGCCCTGGTGCCAACAGAGAGCACTAATGCAGGTCACAGTAGCTATCCAGCCATACAAAGCAAAGACAGACTTATCTGGATATATTCATCTTTGTGTAGAGATTGGACCCTCATACAATCAGTTTGGCTATGGTTGCTGCCTTGCAGAGGACTACAGTACAAGCAATGCTTTCTCAGCACTAAGGTTATAAGGAATGTTTTAAGTATAAATCATCTTAAGAAAGACTGTCCAAAAAATTAGAGGCATAGGCAGTCGAATTCTTCCCCTGGAATCTGTCCTCACTGC
The DNA here is from genome assembly GCF_000001635.26 of Mus musculus. Taxonomy (NCBI): domain Eukaryota; kingdom Metazoa; phylum Chordata; class Mammalia; order Rodentia; family Muridae; genus Mus; species Mus musculus. The sequence continues at coordinate 3,529,029 of NT_187027.1, forward strand.
AGGAGGGATAGTCTTTAGGTCAGGACTCAGGCTGTATACTCAGATTTAGAAATATTTACATTTGAGTTAATGCAAAACTCAGAGCAGTCTCAGCGAGGCTTGTGTGGTGTGGCATTTCTTTTGTTTTACCAACCCTGCCTAGGGAAGTTGGACCTTGCCTCTCCTTGCCTCCAGGAAATTATTTTTAAGCAAACAACATTATTACAGATCTATCCGGGTGTTGTTTAAAATAAAGTTTAAGCTTAAGATTTATGAAAGGTCTATGAGGCTGTGGAATTTCTAAAGGCATTACAATGTGGCCTGCCTATTCCATATAGAATTATTATAGATTTAGAAGGTTGTTTTTTTTTTTTTTTTTCCTTTGCATCCTGATAATTGTAAAGGGTTTGCTTCTAGTGAGCTTGTGATCATTGGAAAGTTTTGCTTCTAGGTATGGCTAATAGCCTTACATTATGCAAGATTTTTTTTTTTTTTTTTGTCTCTGCTTCAGTACAAGAAGCTAAGACTTTGAATCTTTCAGTGTATATTGTTTCTTATATAGAAAACATTCTATTAGCTAATGCCTCTGAAGGGAAATTTACTACAAATCTTTGCTCTTATACAACAAGCTTTAAAGTTTTGGGGAGTAGCTGTTGCTCCAGAAAAGATTCAGAGGCTATCTTTTTAATCTTTAGGGTCTCAGTTATATCCTAGAAAATTTATGGTACAGAAAATTTAAGAAAGAAAAGATGATTTGCTTACTTCAAATTATTTTCAAAAGCTTCTGGGAGATGTTAATTGGCTAAAAACCTCACCTTAAGTTCACCACAGGAGGGCTTAAGCCTTTGTTGTTATTTTTTTTTTAATTTTGGTTTTTTGAGACAGGGTTTCTCTGTATAGCTCTGGCTGTCCTGGAACTCACTCTGTAGACCAGGCTAGCCTTGAACTCAGTAATCTACCTGCCTCTGCCTCCCAAGTGTTAAGCTTTTGTTGGATGCTATCAGGGGAGATACAAATTAACTGGTGAAAACCAAAAGGCTTTGCAGAAAGTAGAGGAAGCTCCTGTAATCAATTGTTATCAACTGTAATCAATGGTAATCAAACATGAGCTGTGTTTTCTAGTTATTGTTACTCAATGTGCCCACAGCAATTCTTTGGCAAAAGAGAACATTAACGTAGAATCATCTTTCTTCATCTCCAAGTAAAGTTTTAATATCCTATTATGAAGCTGTTGTGTTGTTAATAAAGAATTGTAAGATAAAACCATGAAGGTATTTTAGAAAAAAAAAAGTCTTAAAAATCTGATGAGGTGTCTGTTCCTTGTTTTGAACAGCAATTAAATTAGTTATTGCAGAACATTGATATTTGGCCTATTGCGTTGCAAACTTTTTAGATTAAAATTGATAATCATTATCTAAAAGATAAGTTGTTAAAATTGCTTCTATGCATGCTTTTGTATTTTCTGTAAAGTTATATATACATGCATTCATCTCATAAAGAATACATCTACTGTATTTATAAATAACCCTACTATGGGAGAGAAGTATATGTGATTGGATCACATGTTTATTCTTTTGATTTTCTCCTACTTCAGCAAAGATAATTAAATTGTGTGCTGTAGCCAGTGTTTTGAAATATTGAAAAAATCAAGCTTTAATTTGTATACTGAATACATATATATATATTAATGTAGAGCTCATGGCTTACAATTACTTGAAATTGTTCCTTTTTTAGATACTAATTCTCAAATTTGGAATTGTTTATACATATACAACTCAAGTTAAGAAAAAAATATTGTTCCTTTAAAGGACTATCTTTGGACATTTAAGAACTCATCCTAGATTGCCTGGGCAAGACCTCTTAAGGCAATGCCACCCCAGATTTATATCCCATTCAGATTATAGGCCTTACACAAGAACAATTGGCCATATAATCTCATTCTTTACATCATCAAAACAGTAATGTCTGGAGAGAATAATTTGGTATTTTTAGAGAATGTGCATGTGAAATTGTAAAGACTTGTTCTCAATGTCCTCAGTTTCTACCTGTTACACATGATGGTGTTAATTCTTGGGGACTTATACTCAATCAATTGCAAATGGATACTCATATTTCTGACTTTAGAGAAATAAAATATGTACATGTGACTATTGATATCTTTTCAGGCTTTCTAGTTGCAACTACTTTAACATGAAAAGCAAATAAAATGTAATTAGTCATTGCCTATGTTAATTTTTTTATGTTGATGTTCCAAATCAGATTATAACAGATAATGGAACTGGCTGTTACAGTCAATCATTTGAGGTGTTTTGTTAACAATTTAATATTACCCATGTTACTGGGAATTTTTATAAATTTCAAGGACAAGGCATTGTGGAACTTTAAAGCTATATCTTCTTAAGAAAAAGGGGGAGGGAGAATTATATCCCCATGCACATTATTTATATCATGCTTTTTATTTTTAAAGTTTTAAAATGTGGATGCCACAGAACTCCTTGCTGAGTGCCTGATAGTATCCTACAACTAGGCATACTCATGCCTATGTGAGAATAAAGGGTCCACTTATTGGCATATGGCATGATCCTGAACAGGTATTTAATATGGGGAAGAGGGCATGTTTGTATTTTTTTTTTTTTTAACAGAATGGGGCAGGAGCTTGCTAGCTGACAGAGTGATTGGTGTGACAAGCTGACACAAAAGGATAATGCTGACCTGTGAGCTTGTTGAGTGCCCTGACAATGGTGACAGGAAAGCTATATTGGTTATATGTTCTTGACCCACCTTTGCTTGCATATGTCTCAGATTCGACAAGCTAAGCTGCCTTGCTTCAAGCTTTTAAACACTGTGGGACAGAGAACATAGAGACTGTGGAAACTGATTTAGAAAAATTAATCAAAAGGAGTTATAATGACACTTCTCTTTCCTTTAATGTGACCAGTTATTCTGACTAAATCATTGACTAGTCTAGAAATAAATCCAATATTGGAGATTCCTATTATGAAGATAGCTTGAAATCTTTATTAGCCAGCAGAGTTAACTTGGAGCATAGCCTCCACTATTTACAAGAGAAGTAAGAGTTTTTTCTGTTGATTATCAAAGTCACCTCACCCACACTAGGTGCCAGGCTTGGGTCTAACCATTGAAAATTTGCAATTGAATTGAGTACCTGGAACATCCCCACAGACAACCTTAATCCTGTTGCTTTCAACTTTGACTTTGTGTTTCTTGCAGGTCGATTACCTTCATACAGGTTCGCCTTCAGCAAAGCGCAGATGGCAGTGATTCATCTCTATGAAGAAATGCATTGAGCGCATGCTGTGGCTTTGGTATGATTGGGAAAAAGGTGTGCAATGAGGGCCAGCAGCCAAAGGCGGGCCACTGGTCTATGGTTTTTATTTCAACCTAAGACAGGGGCATGTGTCAAAGGCTGTGTTTTTCTTAATAAACACTAAAATGTCATGTTTGTGCAAATAAACACAAACAAGCTGCATGTGTACTCTGAGATGGGTCAGAAAAAGGCCAATTAGATTCAGTGCTAAGACAGGCATGGCTGCGAGCCAACTTAATTCCCAGGCAGGACCATGGAGCATAAGTAAATTTTACGCCCCTGTCCAGCTATTTTTAATAAATAAAAAGGGAGGAACTGTACCCTTCCCCCAGCCTTGAGCAGGCTGACTCAGACCTGGCTTGCCACAGCCAGCAAGCCCACCTAGGGTGGAGTCCTCTGACCTAGGTAAAGTCTATTGTCATGCCACATCTACAGTTTTCCTCCAAGACACCTGTTGAGTAGGTGAACCTGTTCTCCTGACACTATCCTGACAAAGCAACAGGATCCTGGCTTGGTGGGGGATGGGTCCCCCCCCCCCCCCCCCCCGCCTTTATAAACTCAGACTCATAAGTAAACATTGGCCTTGATCAGAACTTTGTCTTGGCTTATTATTTCTCTCGCAGCCTTTCCCATCCAAAACCCCATCTTTTCTTTCAGGAATCCAGTACCCACTGGCTGGTGGTGGCTACAGGTACTAAATTCCCTAGCTGAAGACAACCTTGAACTCCTTCCAAAATCCTATATGTCCTGGAGACTGGGTTTATAAGTGTGTACCCCCAGGTAGGACCTTAACACTTCTAGCTTCCAAGTGTGATAATTATTGGTAGACCTAACTCATAAAAGTTATCCGTGGAGTCTGCCTGAGTCTTATTTCCAGCACTCATGTGGCAATTAATATGACCAGTAACGCCAGTTCCATGGTGTCAGATGCCTACTTCTAGCTCTGCTGTTACCAGACACTTATGAGGTGCACAGACATAAATATAAGCAAAACATCAGTACACATAAAACAAAAAAACATGTTTTGTTTGTTGTAGAGAACATACTGATCCTAGAATATTAGAAACGTTCTAGGAAACATGACATTAAGTACTCAGTGTAGGAGAACAGAGATCAAATCCAAGCCCAGTTTCCAGGTTTAACCCAGCATTGGAGATTCCTCCATTTCCTCTGAGGTTTCACTTCTTTGTAACTTTGTAAACTTTGTCAGGTACTTTTGCCTGGATACTGATGATGCTTCTGCAACTCTCATTATAATTGGCTGGCAGGTACTTAGCGAATCTAATCAGGGCTACGGGAAGGATGGGGTCCTCAAGCAACAGAGCTGTCCTGCAGATGGCGGTGGTGGCTTTGGCTCTTACCCAAACAGGTGCTGGTGAGTTCAGGGGTTGGAAAGGAAATAACCTCTAAAGGGAGAAACAAGGGTGTCGTGACCAGATTTTCGGGATCCCTTCTCCTCCTGGTCCTGAGTTCCACTCCCTGCCCCACCCCCAATCCATTGCTTGCCCACTGGCCCGGGGTTATCTGGGAAGGGTTCTGATGTTGGAATTTTCCCTGACTCTTCTCTGGGAAGACATTTGGACCACAATCTCAAATGACACAATTGTTTATTTTATGTTATCATTGTATTTTAATGTCTATCTATGAGTATATGATGTGGATACTTGGGTGTATAATGTAATTATGTCTTTAGTGCTTGTATGTATGTGTGTGTATATGCATGTAAGTATGCATGAATGTTTGTGTGTGTGTTTGCTTGTGTTTATATGTTTGTATGTGTGCATATGTGAGTGTATGTGTGTGTTTATGTGTATGTATGTGTAAGCCAGTACTGTGTATCTCCCTCTATCTTTTCTATCTATCTTCAGATGGGATCTTGCCAATTTGGTTAGACCAGCTAGCCAGTAAATTCCAGAGATTCTCCTTTTTCTGCTCTCCTGGTACTGAGATTATAGATTTGAATCAACCACATGCAGACTGAATATACACAGTTTAAACAATTTACATCTAAGTCACAAATAACTAAATCTTAAAGATCTAATTTCTAAAATTACAATTCTGGAAAAATATTTTTTGACTCATTTAAAGATGTTTAGTTACATTTTGAAGAGGTGTTTACTTAAGGTGTATAAAGTATTACAGAGACCACTTTATCCCATAAAATAGGTAATAGCATACTTGTTTGCATGCACAAGCACTTGTATACACAAATGAATGTCACAATGATGTATCATTGTGAGCAACATAAACTAGGAAGCAGTATCATTAACAAATGCTAGCCTTGCCTGAGTCTCGGTACTGACCATCTACTGTGCATGGGAACATGGGACAGAAAAGCCATAATCAGAGTGGAAGGTCCCTGCTGAGAACAGACACTCCAGAAAGCTTTATTATACTTCTTTCATATGTCATGTGTTTTATATCCTTCCCTGAGTCTGCAGTCCTAGTTCTAGCAGCTTCGCTTGGGCTAGGATTAAGGCTTTTGTTTTTGTTTTTTGTTTCGTTTTTTCGAAACGTATGTATAGCTCTGGCTGTCCTGGAACTCACTCTGTAGACCAGGCTGGCCTTGAACTCAGAAATCTACCTGTCTCTGCCTCCCAAGTTCTGGGATTAAAGGCATGTGGCTTAAGGCTTTTTTCATAGACCTTTATGGCCCTGCTGTCTTCCTGGCCTTTTACCCACTGTTTTCTTTCTGCAGAAGGAAAAATGCAACAGGTACATCCAGACTGCTAATAAGTATGATGGAATATGGTCCCTAATATGGAATAGAGTAGACAGGAGCCCATGGGGCAACACAACCAGCTCATCTTGTGGCATCTGATCAAGTCTCATTTGTTCTGTTAAAGGCAGAAACAGTGATTAAGGCTCTGATGCTTCTTTCACCATTTAGAAAGGTAAGTTGCCGGGCCTAACCTGTAGCATGTGGTGGAACAGAGGATAGACCCCAGGGTTATGGGGACTCTAAGCACTGGGGCATTTGGAGATGAGTACTTTAGTGTCTCACCACTCCCAGGGAATAGTCTGAATTTCTTCTATTCTCTTTCCCAAAGAAAGCACTGCCTTGTGTGGGACTGAATCAGGTTTTATTACCAGCACCCAGGCAGCAGTTCACAACCATCTGTAACTTCAGTTTCAGGGATGGGACAGAAGCCCTCTTCTAGTCTATATAAGTAGTAGGCCTGCACAGGGTATACAGACACAGAGGTAGGTAGAAGGAGGAGGAGGAAGAGGAAGAAAGGCAGAAAAAGAAAGAAAGAAGGAAGAATAAATAAATAAATAAAACCAACCCTCATATACAAAAATTTAAAAAATGCTAAGGAATAAAGACATACATGGATGCAAGATGATTTAAGCCAACCTTAGTTTGCACACTCTTTACACCAGGTTGTAGTAATATCAGCTATAGGATTGCAATGAAAAACAGAGAGATAGGGCTGGTGAGATGGCTCACCGGTTAAGAGCATTGACTGTTCTTCTGAAGGTCTTGATTTCAAATCCCAACAACTACATGGTGGCTCACAACCACCGGTAACGAGATCTGACACCCTCTTCTGATGCTTTTGAAGACAGCTACAGCATACTTATGTATAATAATAAATAAATCTTTGGGCTGGAGCAAGTGGGGTTGAGCAGAGGTCCTAAAAATTCAATTCCTAACAACCACTGAAGGCTCCCAACCATCTGTTCAGCTATGGTGTACCCATATACATAAAATAAGTAAATAAATCTTAAAAAAAAAAAAGACCGTAGAGATACAGTAAAATTTATCTAGGTACTATCAAGCAGAAAAGTGAATGACCCGATGGAAATGTCTCCACAGAAGACCTAATTCACTGAGTCTGTGCCCCTTGGATTATCTGAAGTCCCTCCTATTTATCTATGCATCATGATCTATGCCTCTATTATCACAAAGAACATGCTTGTTTTAGTGGTAGTAAACAGTTCTCAGAAGCTTCCTACACCCATGTATTTCTTTCTGGTGAGCCAGGCATTCCAGGCTCATGTCCACAGTGGTGACCAGAATGCTGGAGGATTTTCTGTTGGCAAACCCCATTCCTGTGACTCATAGTGAGAACTTTGGTCATTTTAAAAAAAACACAGAAATGTTATAATAAAATATTTTTGTTTTAATCTCAGAAGTTGGGTATGGGGCTGCTTTAGATGTCCACAGCAGGTAACTGTGATTTACCTTGTGCTATGGCAGGGGCATGATTTTGCCAGCTGCAGTTAGTTTCTGCAAGCATATGGCATTTGGAAGTCTGGGGACTCTTGAGAGGGTATATAAGGGGGAGAGCCCTGAGAGTAGCTGTGGCTACCCCTCTCACTACTGCTGCTGGTTGCTGATTGCTATTGTAGTTTGTTGCAAAGTGGTCCTGCACAAAGAGTCAAGAAGAAATTATATATCCTCACAGTGAAGATCAGACCTGCTCCAAGAACCTGGGTACCCCTAATCAGCAGGAAGTAGTCTAACAATATGGATACTCCCTTTTCCCCTCTATCTTTCTTTCTCTTCTATCTAGTATTTCAGGATTAGAAGTCTTAAGGGTGTAGAAAGGCAGTAGAAAAAGAAACCCATAAAGTAGCCAAAAGTCTGGCTACACTGGCTGGCTGCTTGCTCCAGTTCCTCACCTTCACCTCTCTAGATGCAGATGAGTATTTCCTGCTGACTCTCATGGCACATGATCACTGCCTAGCAATCTTTTACTCCCTATAATACCCACGTCTCATGAGGCCTCAATGGTGCTTGGGGTTGGTGCTTATAGTCTGGCTGTCTGGCTTTATGGAAGCTGGATTAGTGGTTGCTTTGACAGCCCAGCTGAGGTTCTGTGGCCCCAACCTAATTGATCACTTTTACTGTGATTTCTCACCTTTGATGATCCTGGCTTGCTCAGATACCTGAGTGGCCCAGATGTCTACATTTGTTCTCTTTGTTGTCTTCTTACCTGTTCTCTCTGGGCTGATTCTGATGTCCTATGCTCAGTTTGTGGTGATTGTGCTGAGAATTCCCTCTGGGGCCAGAAGGACCAAGGCCTTCTTCACATGCTCTTCTCACCTGGCTATGATGTTCACATTCTATGGATCACTCATGGTGTGGTACACTGCGCCCTCTGCTGTCCTTAGTTTGCACACTCCTCTCCAAGGTCATTGCTCTGCTCTACACAGTGTTTGCCCCCATTTTCAATTCTGTCATCTACACCTTGAGGAACCTGGACATGCAGAAAGCACTAAGAAGGCTTCTTTACTGCAAATCAACTGAAATGTGACCTAAGAAGGAGGGCAGTGAAGATTTTCTACTGGACTTCCAGTGTCTTGATTGAAAAGTCTCCCACAATGGGCTTGAGATGAATAACTATGCTCTTTTTCAGATTCCCCTTTAGGTCTTCTGAAGTATGCCCAGGGGAGAAGAGAATAGCTAAACAATTTTCAGATGTTAGTTTAAAAGATTATATAAACTACTGTGAGTTGTTTACTGAATGCACTATAAATAATGCTCTGGTTTGATCATCACACTGTGAAAACATGCACTGAATAGCCCGTTGCTGTGTGAAGCACTGCTGCTAATTACTAATGAAAACAAAATTATAGAAAGAAGACATCAATACAAAGACAAATCTAGAAAAATGTTTACGTATATTATTGTAGTATGGCATTTGACGAGTTTTTTCCTATTGTTTGAATTTGGTTTAAGCATGCAAACTTGATGGTTGAACTTTCAATTTGCTTTCCCACAAAATTATATGTCATAAGTAACTTTACACATGTCATACATATACACAAACAAAAACAATAATAAATTATTTTAAAAGGAAACCTATAAATACTCTCTAGAGGACAGAATAAAATTATATTCTTCCTCATCCTGCTTCTATTACCCTGGGTTATCATCAGCCTCACCAGTTTCATGACCTCTTACTTTTGATTTAACGTCTGTGACTTCTAAAGCTCCCTTTAACATGAGTCATCAGTGGCTTCCAGGTTCAGCTGGGAGGAAAGATTAGAAAAAGACAGGACTATTTAAATTTACTAGATCTCCAGAATAAGAGATGCAGTAAAAGAAAACAGGGGGCTGTTGTTACTAAACCACTGGTAAAAATTCTAACAATTATCACATGACTGTAGTGACTGCTAATCCCCCAAGACTGGAAGGATATGGCAAAAGAAATACTGGAACCTGTGTCACATTTTGAATGGTTCTCATGATGGGGAGAAGAGACAAAGGAGACAGAATGACAACACTGAACCAGGGGTAGAGATATTTCCAAAGACCAGCTGCTTGGTGAAAGTCATTTTGCTGAGACAGAGGTGCAGGCTGTAGATGATGAAGAAACCTGGCATCATATCACTTGGCAGCCTTAATTGCCTGGGACAAAGTCACAGAATCAGGGAAAAGAACCATTTCCTCATGTCATGAAAAGTCCAAAAGAAACATTCCCTGACATTTTAAGAAGGTTGACTTCTGCTGTAGAAAGGAGTATATCAGATCATGGTACCAATCGAATCTTTAGAATGAAAGCTAGGAAATAATCAGACCATAGAGGGCAAAGTCAGCATCAATAGATGAGTGGATTAGATATACAGTTGATGTTAGACCTTGTTTGCCTGATATGATCTTAATAAAAGAAGCTGCCACTAGAAGCCTTGAGACAACCCAAAATTCAAAATGTTTTAATTGTAGTGAGCAGGTTTATCTCAGAATAAATTGCAGGGAAAATAAAATTAATCCCAAAAGGGAGCCTATGCCTTCTGGAATATGTAAAAGATGTGGCAAAGACTGACTGATATTTGGCTAGGAAATGTAGAGCAACAGTAGACAAATAGGCAACACCTTACCAAAAAACTCCCAGGGGGGCCTCTTGCAGGCCTCAATGACAAGCAGGGAGAGTTCTCTTCCTCGGGACAATTAAACACCATTGCTCTAAAAACAGATGTTCTGAGATCAGACAAAAAGGCTGAGGCAAATTCTATAGACAACTCAAAAAACCTAAAAGGGAGCCAAAAAGAACATTTTGGCAAATTTCTATAGAGGATCAAAGCCCCAAGCCAAGAATACTAGTAAACAATATTGAGATTGAAGGAATGGTCAACACTGGAGCAGATGTCACCATTATCTCTCCAAAACCGTGGCCTGCAAGTTGTCTACTTCAAGAAGTAGACATCAAATTTCAAGGAGTTGGGACTTTATCTCAAATAAAACAAAGCACAAGATGGCTTAAACATATAGGACCTGAAGGTCAGATAGGAAAATTAAGGCCATATTTGGCTGATATAGCCATTAACTTATGGGGAAGAGATATGTTACAGCAGTGGAAAACACAAATTCATACCCCCTCCGTTTCAGAGGCGGGTAACAAAACTGGTCAGGCTCCTAATAAAAAAATCAAATTAGCTGAGGAAAAATTTCAAAGGCAGTTACAGACTGTCCAGGATGTCCATAAATAAGATACAGCAGGAGCTGACAATTTAGCTTTACCTCAAGGAGCCACTGATGATAAGACACCAACAGCTTTATCACTAAGGTGATTGACAGACTAACCCAAAACTACAGGCAATAGAACAACTTGTCCAGGCTCAGCATATAGAGGAGTACATCAGCTCTTGGAATTCTCCAGTATTTATCATTAAAAAAAGACTGGCAAATGGAGGATGTTGACACATCTCAGAGCAATTAATAAGATTATTCTGCTGATGGATTCCTTGCAGCCTGGAATCCCGCTGTCTTCCTCATTGCCTAAGGAATGGTCTATCATAGTGATCAATCTAAAAGATTGCTTTTACAATTCCTCTACATGAACATGATAAGGAAAGAATTGCTTTGTCAGTGCCTACCTCCAATAGAAGTTGTCCAATACAAAGATATCATTGGAAAGTCCTGCTATAGGGAATGTTAAATAACCCTACCTTGTTTCTATATTTTGTACAACAGTCATTAGAGATGATTAGTAAACAATTTCCCCAATCCATTATTATTTATCATTATATAGATGGCATCCTACTGGCTGATCCAGATATAAGTATCCAGGAGAGAATGTCTGATGAAGAAAAAAAAGACAGAGAGAAAGAAAGAAATAAACAAATAACCTTGCCTTCCTGGGGATTGTAAATAACCCCTGAAAAGTATACACCTTGGTGATTCCATTAAATAACTAGGATATAGAATAAGTCTGCAAAAATTTAGGCTACAAAAGGTGTAAATCAGAAGAAGCCAATTAAGGACTCTTAATGATTTTCAGAACTCACTGGGAGATATTAATTGGCTGCCACCTGTGATTGGCTTGGCTACTCAAGAGCTAAGCAATTTATTTCAAACCTTGCAAGGTGATAAAGATTTAAATAGCCCAAGAAAATTGTCAGTTGAGGCTGAGAAGGAGTTAGCTCTGGGAGAAAGGAAATCGCAGGATACCCATCTAGATCCTATTGGTCCAAAGATGGCCTGGATTTTAGTTATCTTACCTTCTACCCTTCCCCCTACTGAAATTCTCATGCAGAGTGAAGATTTATCTTAGAATGGATATTTTTTAGCTCCTAAACAGAGTAGGAAATTTAAAACCTACATAGGTCTCTGAATTGATACTAAAAGGAAAAATGAGACTTTGACAATTAGCTGGAATAGATCCAGCTGAAATTGTGGTACTTTTTAATAACACAGGGACTGCCTCGTTATGGGCACAAGATGAACATTGGCAAAGAGCATGCAATAATTTCTTGGGAGAGATTAGCAACAGAGGTTCTAAAAGCAAGTGACTTCAGCTGATAAAAAGAACTAACTGGATTCTCCCTAGTATAATAAAGATTTCAAATTTCTGGAGCTCCTACATTTTATTTATTATTTATTTATTACTGATGCTAATAAGTCAGGGAAGGTAGGATGTAAATCTGAAGATATAAGTAAAGTTGCTAAGAGTCCCTGTCAGTTGGTTAAAAAATATGAATTATATGCAACACACACGGTGCTGTCAGATTTTCAAGAGTCTCTTTATATAATAACTGACTCTCAATATGCAGAACGTGTTTTACACATAGAGACTGCTGAACTTATTCAGGATGATTCTGAATTGACTTCACTATTTACTCAGTGGCAACAAATGATCAGAAATAGGAGTCATCCACGATATATAACACACATAAGATCCTATACAGGTCTGACAGGCCCTCTGGCATGAAGTGATAGTGAAATTGACCAGGTATTGATAAGAAGTGTACCAGAGGCTTCAGAAGTCCCTAAAATCCACCATGTTAACAGCAAAAGTTTAAAGAAAGAATTCACTATCACTTGGCAACAAGCCAAGGAAGTCGTGAGGCAGTGTCCTACTTGCTCATTGTATAACCAAACTCCATTACCTACCAGAAGTAACCCTAAAGGCATACAAAATAATAGAATTTGGAAAATGGATGTGTTCCATTTTTCAGAGTTTGGTAAACTGAAATATGTGCATCAACACTATATTTCAATGGGCAATTGCCTTAGCTTCAGCAAAAGCTGATTTTGTAATTACACATTTGTTAGAAGTTATGGCCATTATGGGAATAACTGTACAAATTAAATGGACAATGGTCTGGCATATGTCTTTCATAAAATGAAGCAGCTTTTTTTTTTTACATAGTATAAGATAACATATACCCAGAAGATGCTCCAACATGTTATAAGGACACATACTCCACTATCTTCATAGCAGCTTTATTTATAATAAGCAGGAGCTTGAAAGAACCCAGATGTCCTTCAACAGAGGAATGGATACAGAAAATGTGGTACATTACACAATGAAGTAAAACTCAGCCATTAAAAATGATGAATTCATGAAATTCTTAGGCAAATAGATAGAACTAAAAAATATCATGAATGAGGTAACCCAATTGCAAAAGGAGACACATGGTATACACTCACTGATAAGTGGATACTAGCTCAAAAGCTCCAAATAACCAGGATACAATTCATAGACCACATGAAGCTCAATAAGAAAGAAGACCAAAGTGTGGGTGCTTTGGTCCTTAGAAGGAGAACAAAATACTCATAGGAGTAAATATGGAGATAAAATGTAGAGCCAAGACTAAAGGAAAGGCTACCCAGAGATTGTCTTACCTGGGGATTGATCCCATATACAGTTATCAAACCCAGACACTATTGTGGATGCCAAGAAATGCTTGCTGACAGGAGCCTGATATGGCTGTCTCCTGAGAGGCTGTGCCAAAGCCTTACAAATACAGAAGTGGATGTTAGCAGTCAACCATTGGACTGAGTGCGGGGTCCGTAATAGAGGAGTTAGAGAAAGGACTGAAGGAGTTGAAGGGGTTTGCAATATCAACTGAAGGAAGAACAATATCAACTAACAATCCCCCCCAGAACTCTCAGGGAGTAAGCAATCAACAAAGGAGTACGCATGGCTCCAGCTGCATACGTAGCAGAGGATGGCCTTGTCAAATGAATCAATGGAAGGAGAGGTCTTTGATCCTATGAAGGCTCAATAGATGCCCTGGTATAGGGGAATCGAGGGCAGGGAGGTGGGAGTGGATGGGTGGGTGGGTGGAGGAAGACCTTCATAGAAGCAGGGGAAGGAAGGATGTGATAGGGTGTTTCTGGGAGGGAGGGAAACCAGGAAGGGTAATAACATTTGAAATGTAAATAAAGAAAATATCCAATAAAAATAAGAAAAAAATGTGATAATAATCATAGTTAGAATGGGAAGAGCTATACAATGTACAAAATAGAAAAATACTATTTTTATAATGTGTCTCTTAATAAAAGAACTATTTTTTTAAAAGATAAAACATCTTAGAGACATATCATCACATAATCCTACAGGACAAGCCATTGTGGAGAGATCTAATCAAACTGTAAAGGAGATGCTTAACAGGCAAAAGGGGCAACAACAACAACACCCCAGAGATAGATTACATAGTGCCTTATTAACTTTAAAAATTTTAAATGCTAATAGACAAAAAACTATGGCTGCTGAAAGACATTGGATTGCAGAAAAAAAAATTGCTGAACTAAACCAGCCTGTTTATTTTAAGGATGTTCAGACATCAGAATGGAAAATGGGAAATGTATTAAGCTGGGGGTTAGGTAGGGCTTATGTGTATATTTCCACAGTAAAAGAAAAGCTATGTGTTCCTTTCAAATCAATATAAATGAGACATGACAAAGGAGACCTCCCTGAAAACCTTGGCTAGGGAGAGGAAGAATGAATCTAAGTAGGTCAACAAGATAGGTGATGTATATTTAGTGATGTATGTCTATACATACAGATAGCTCTGGAACTAGCTGAGATTTAAATGTCTATATATAATCAATAACACCTATTGGGTACAAAATTCTCATGACTTATTACAGACCATCCATTAAGATGGAATGAATCGAAATTTATACTGTACTTTGATTTTGTGATCAAACTAAACTCTAAAGAAAGGTAGTTGTCTTTCTTTATTGGTCTTCTTTAACTGATCTGTGCACCCTGCACATTCCATATAAATGCCTTTACAAAGAAGCTATGTGTTGCTTGTAAGGTTTGTATATTGCAGAATGAAAGAGGAGAAAGACAGCCCTAACAAGATTCACACTCTGGGATGCTGAGAATCTGGGACTTTCCATTCCAGACCCTTGTTTGATTCTACCTCAACCTCTTTGAAGCTGTTTCCTTTAAAGACTTGCTCCCAGGACGTTTTCAGAACAGCTAGGTCACCCATCCAGCTTTTCAGACTGTTATAGTCAGGATGTCAGCTAAGCTGTGAACTTTCTCAGCACATAGAGACTTGAAGGAAAATGATGACAACTAGCCCTCCTTTGACAAAACCAATTTTCCTATTTCCCTTTGGGCCCCCAGAAGGGAATTTTTCACTCCAATTCAGCTACAAGTACGCAAAAGAAGATCATCATCCCAGTCCCTTAAGTTGGGGTAGATGATTCTTGTTATTTTATGAATTATGTTGTCATTTTAAGGGATAATTCACAAATATTGTAGCTTTGGACAGAGAGCTTAGATGCAGGGATTTTTATCTTTCCTTTCTTCTCTGTCTTTCCTTCTTAGGTAAAGGAAGAGTGGGTGGAAGAGATAAGGTGGATATAATAATAATATCATATAAATTAGAGGAATAGACAAATAGGAGTAGGTTATCAAATTTACTCTTAAATAAAACATTGAATAGCCATATCTTACATTGGTAGAAATCTTTTATAATTAATGCAAATTGAAGTTATAATTTTACATTGGTACAGAATTTGTAGATTGATACAGATTTAAGGTTTTCATTGGTGTGAATTTCCTATATTGATACAAAATTTGAAATTAAAATTGTTAATGTAGGCTTTGTACCTATGCAACTAATCTGAGGATACAAGACTTAGACCCAGTCCTTCTAATAACTGGCCTAACAAAAAAACTGTTTAGAATGATTAAGTTATGCAAGTTAAAGGCCAGATAGTAAACTCATGGTTATGTTAGATTCGGATTTAATTATAATAAAGTGTTTTTAATTTATTCAAATAGAAATGACCAAGAACTTCCCAACGGCAGAACAGCTTCTGTTGTAAACAGTTGCCTGATGTCCCAGACATCTCAGGGACAACTTGTAAGGAGACAGTTATCTGAGTCCAGCCCTCTCAAGGACAACTTCTCCATCTCACTGGCAGGGTCACACAAGTCCATGTTCCCAGGACTAGGAACAAACTCCTATCCAACATCTCCAAATGTTTTCTTTCTTCTTTTCTTTTCTTTTCTTTTCTTTTCTTTTCTTTTCTTTTCTTTTCTTTTCTTTTCTTTTCTTTTCTTTTCTTTTCTTTTCTTTTCTCTTCTCTTCTCTTCTCTTCTCTTCTCTTCTCTTCTCTTCTCTTCTCTTCTTTTCTTTTCTTTTGATTTTTTTCATTTTCTTTTAATTAGGTATTTTCTTCATTTACATTTACAATGCTACCGAAAAGTCCCCCAAACCCTCCCCCCATTCGTCTCCCCCCCAGTCCCACTTCTTGGTCCTGTCATTCCCCTGTACTGAGGCATATAAAGTTTGCAAGTCCAATGGGCCTCTCTTTCCACTGATGGCCGACTAGGTCATCTTCTGATACATATGCAGCTAGAGACACGAGCTCCGGGGGGGTGTGGGGGGGTGGGGGTACTGGTTAGTTCATATTGTTGTTCCACCTATAGGGTTGCAGATCCCTTTAGCTCCTTGAGTACTTTCTCTAGCTCCTCCATTGGGGGCCCTGTGTTCCATCTAATAGCTGACTGTGAGCATCCACTTCTGTGTTTGCTAGGCCCAAGAATAGCCTCACAAGAGACAGCTATATCAGGGTCCTTTCAGCAAAATCTTGCTAGTGTATGCAATGGTGTCAGCGTTTGGAAGCTGATTATGGGATGGATCCCTGGGTATGGCAGTCTCTAGATGGTCCATCCTTTCGTCTCAGCTCCAAACTTCACTGAGCTATCTCCCCAGACATTTCCTTTTTGAAGATTATTTGACCAGAGACAGGTCTGCTTCTGACAGCACTTTGAGCATTAATGGAGTTACTCCAGTCGTGGAAAGATAGTCACAAAATAGGGCAAGAATTGCCTTAATTCATCTACAGACAAAAATACTATCTGGGAAAAGGACACATTAGGTGAAATGTCGACTGATAGCTCTGCCAATACAGAGTAATCAGTCCTTCACAATTCTTCTTTACAAAGGTCTGTAAGATGATCCTGGGCCAGAAGACTGAAGACTGATGCTCCAAAGTTTTGAGGAATGAAAGACTGTCCAGGTAGTCATCTGTCTCTATAAATTGGTTAAGTTTTTTTTTTTTCCTTTCGGGACAGGGTTTCTCTGTATAGCCCTGGCTGTCCTGGAAATCACTTTGTAGACCAGGCTGGCCTCAAACTCAGAAATCCGCCTGCCTCTGCCTCCCGAGTGCTGGGATTAAAGGCATGAGCCACCACGACTGGCTTGGTTAAGTTTGGAAGCTATGTTTTGTGCTTCCTATATTCTCAGGCAATGTTTAAGTCATTCTTGGATTCTGATGTGGTTGAAGACTAGTTATCGTTTCATAGTCAACTCAACTTGTTTAGCAATGAGAGAGATGACATAGATTTGAGAGGATGTTTTTCATATGGTAATACAAGTTAAACCAGAACATTACTCAGGAATAGAATCGTAAGCTCTTTGAGTTAGGATAGATGGTGGAGTGCTTTATCTAAACTGACAAATATGATGGACTGGGTGTTATGTGTCTGTTATACTTTATAATTTGCATAATTGTAATGGTTGTTCAATTTATATCTGAGAGTAAAGGGAGCCTTTTAATTGGATTAAAAGTGGGAAATGTTGTGAGTTGCCCTGGTGCTGTTTGTATTCTTATGTTAATTATGCTTCCTCAAGAGGGGTTGTCCCAACAAGGAGTAGATCGCTTACTCTGGTGATTTCATGTGAACTTTCTCCCCATTCTTTTTTTTTTTTTTTCCATTTTTTATTAGGTATTTAGCTCATTTACATTTCCAATGCTATACCAAAAGTCCCCCATATCCACCCACCCCCACTCCCCTGCCCACCCACTCCCCCTTTTTGGCCCTGGTGTTCCCCTGTACTGGGGCATATAAAGTTTGCAAGTCCAATGGGCCTCTCTTTCCAGTGATGGCCGACTAGGCCATCTTTTGATATATATGCAGCTAGAGTCAAGAGCTCCGGGGTACTGGTTAGTTCATAATGTTGTTCCACCTATAGGGTTGCAGATCCCTTTAGCTCCTTGGCTACTTTCTCTAGCTCCTCCATTGGGAGCCCTGTTATCCATCCATTAGCTGACTGTGAGCATCCACTTCTGTGTTTGCTAGGCCCCGGCATAGTCTCACAAGAGACAGCTACATCTGGGTCCTTTCAATAAAATCTTGCTAGTGTATGCAATGGTGTCAGCGTTTGGATGCTGATTATGGGGTGGATCCCTGGATATGGCAGTCTCTACATGGTCCATCCTTTCATCTCAGCTCCAAACTTTGTCTCTGTAACTCCTTCCATGGGTGTTTTGTTCCCAAATCTAAGGAGGGGCATAGTGTCCACACTTCAGTCTTCATTCTTCTTGAGTTTCATGTGTTTAGCAAATTATATCTTATATCTTGGGTATCCTAGGTTTGGGGCTAATATCCACTTATCAGTGAGTACATATTGTGTGAGTTTCTTTGTGAATGTGTTACCTCACTCAGGATGATGCCCTCCAGGTCCATCCATTTGGCTAGGAATTTCATAAATTCATTCTTTTTAATAGCTGAGTAGTACTCCATTGTGTAGATGTACCACATTTTCTGTATCCATTCCTCTGTTGAGGGGCATCTAGGTTCTTTCCAGCTTCTGGCTATTATAAATAAGGCTGCTATGAACATAGTGGAGCATGTGTCCTTCTTACCAGTTGGGGCATCTTCTGGATATATGCCCAGGAGAGGTATTGCTGGATCCTCCGGTAGTACTATGTCCAATTTTCTGAGGAACCGCCAGACTGATTTCCAGAGTGGTTGTACAAGCCTGCACTCCCACCAACAATGGAGGAGTGTTCCTCTTTCTCCACATCCACGCCAGCATCTGCTGTCACCTGAATTTTTGATCTTAGCCATTCTGACTGGTGTGAGATGGAATCTCAGGGTTGTTTTGATTTGCATTTCCCTGATGATTAAGGATGTTGAACATTTTTTCAGGTGCTTCTCTGCCATTCGGTATTCCTTAGGTGAGAATTCTTTGTTCAGTTCTGAGCCCCATTTTTTAATGGGGTTATTTGATTTTTCTGAAGTCCACCTTCTTGAGTTCTTTATATATGTTGGATATTAGTCCCCTATCTGATTTAGGATGGGTAAAGATCCTTTCCCAATCTGTTGGTGGTCTTTTTGTCTTATTGACGGTGTCTTTTGCCTTGCAGAAACTTTGGAGTTTCATTAGGTCCCATTTGTCAATTCTCGATCTTACAGCACAAGCCATTGCTGTTCTGTTCAGGAATTTTTCCCCTGTGCCCATATCTTCAAGGCTTTCCCCCACTTTCTCCTCTATAAGTTTCAGTGTCTCTGGTTTTATATGAAGTTCCTTGATCCACTTAGATTTGACCTTAGTACAAGGAGATAAGTATGGATCGATTCGCATTCTTCTACACGATAACAACCAGTTGTGCCAGCACCAATTGTTGAAAATGCTGTCTTTCTTCCACTGGATGGTTTTAGCTCCCTTGTCGAAGATCAAGTGACCATATGTGTGAGTTCATTTCTGGGTCTTCAATTCTATTCCATTGATCTACTTGTCTGTCTCTATACCAGTCTAACTGGTCAAATAAAGGCTAGAGTCTGTGATTGGGCAGTAGAAGGGAAAGGTGGAGATGGAGGCTTTAGAGGGTAGAGGAAGGATAGAGGATGATGAAAAAGGATGGAGGAAGAAAAGGTGAAAGGAAGGTGGAGCAGAATCACATGGCCTGAAGAAACCTCAAGTAGCAAGGGATCTCACAGTTGGGGAGCAGATTAGTGTAGTGGTAGATCTACCCAATATAGATGTGCACCTTATAAATATAAAAACCGAGTTGTGTGCTGTTGCATGGGTTTATTGGGGTTAGAAGTTTACTGCAACAGATAGAAATAGATATTCATGCATCAGATGTAGGAATATGAGTAGACACATTAAAGAATACCAAACCCAAAATAGTATTATTTTCAGTAGATCATTTTATTTGGTGCTTGTCTTGTTGCTGTAGCAAAACACCTGACAAGCAATGTAGAAATGAAAGTTTTATTTTATTCATGGTTTGAAGAATAAAATACATCAGGATGAGAAAAACACAGA
The DNA here is from genome assembly GCF_000001635.26 of Mus musculus. Classification (NCBI taxonomy): domain Eukaryota; kingdom Metazoa; phylum Chordata; class Mammalia; order Rodentia; family Muridae; genus Mus; species Mus musculus. The sequence continues at coordinate 3,549,100 of NT_187027.1, forward strand.
AGGGAGATAGTGTCACAGGTCATATTGCATGTGTAGTAAACAAGCAAAAAGGGATGAATAATGATAGTAAGCTAGGTTTTTTCTTTTTCTCTTTATCAGATTAGGATGATTTTATGGAACAGATGGTTCTACCTACATTCAAAGTGCATCTTTCCGACTCATTGGAATCCCTTTAGAGATACCTTCCCAGACATGCCCAGAGGTGTGCATTGAAGATGATTCCAAATGGAGTCCAGTTAACACTGAAGATTATCCGTAGCAATCATGTAATTCTCCCATGAGCCATGGTATTAACTGACTCACTTTGCATGTGTGATAGTGATGCAGGGCATGATCCTTCCTTAGTCCTGAGATTTCACCATGTTCAAGATCCTTCTCAATGAACTCTTAACATCCTTGTTTCTCAGACTATAAATGAAGGGGTTCAGAGTGGGTGTTACCAGAGTATACATGACAGCAGCTACCACCTCCTGAGAGGAGTGAGAACTAGATGGGGGCTTCAGGTAGGTAGCAAAGACTGTGCTGTAGAAAAGGAGGACTACAGAGAGGTGGGAACTACATGTGGCCAGGGCTTTCCGTTTCCCCTGTGCTGATGGAACCTTAGCCACAGCATAAAAAATACAACCATAAGAACTTACAATGCAGAGAAATGCACTGATTGCTAAAAGTCCACTCAAAGCCATCATCAGACTCTCATTGAGGTATGTATCAGAGCAGGAAAGCAATAAGAGAGGCCCAAAGTCACAGAAAAAATGAGGAATCTCTTGATTGTTATGAAAATATAACTTAGAGAACAACAAAGTATGGGTCAGAGACACACAATGAGCTACTCCCCATGACCCACTGACCAGAACTCTACATCTACAAGGAGTCATTAGAAGTGGGTACAGCAGTGGGTGGCAGATAGCAGCATAGCGGTCAATAGCCATGACTGCTAGAAGCAGGTTATCCATGTCAGCAAAAACAGCAAAGAAGTACAACTGAGTCAGGCATCCAGAGAATGAGATTGATCCATCTCCAGTCCACAGAGCCTCCAGCATTTTAGGGGCTGTGGTGGTGATGAAGCAAAGATCCACGAGTGAGAGCTGACTGAGGAAGAAATACATGGGGGTGTGGAGGTGGACATCAGTGCCAATAGCTAACAGAAGTAGCAGGTTCCCTAAAAGGCCCAGCAAGTAGAGAACAAGGAAGATGCTAAAGAGGGGCTGCCATTTCTCTGCATCACTAGACAGTCCCAAGAGGATGAATGTAGGAGCCTGACTGCAGTTCATCGTGGGTCTTGTATTTCAAGAAGAAATTGGTGTGAAGACAATATATTTGCTGCAGGCAACAATGGCATCAACCCAGACCTGGTCCCTTGGCAATGTGTCTCCCTCACAACATTGAGCAATGGAAACTAGAATAGCAAAGGGAGGGGCAAGATTTGGAGTTCATTAAAAATGGCTCCCTAGGGAAACAGAAAGACAATTTGTTGAATGTTTTCCAGGAATTCTCTGGGTGAATGGTTTGCTATTTAACCACTGTGTTCCATGATAGAATAACAAGTTTCTTGTGAATCTTTTTGACTGTGATTCCTTTGAAGATAGAGGCTGCATCTCAGTACTTAGTTTAGTGCTTTGCTGAAAGTGCTATTTCAATAAATGTTCCTGCCCATCTATAAAGTCACTACTCTGGTCACATCTCCAGAAGTCTACGTAGAGTACTGCTGTTTCCTGGGTGACTTACTGTAATTACTGTTGCCTCAATGAATGCATTGTTCACACTGATTCCAAGGGAGTTCTTTCAAAAAATATAATCATGTTACTTATTTATTTAAAAGAATTTATAAAGATAAACATATTTTTTTTTATGAAATTGAATAAGGTCTCATGTGGCTTCTAAAGCTCTTATTAGCTTGATCTGGCGATGTGTCATAAACTTCATTGTGCCTCACTGCCCATATTCAATGAGTTATCAGCAAGATTCACATTTCTCAGTATTAATTTTGTGTCTTGGTTAGTTTCTGTTGCTAGCATAATATTACAAGCTAAGCAATGAAAAAAGATTTATTTTGGATGAAAGATTTAGTAGAAGACAGAAGATCTCCCTTTTTGATGGAGTCTGAGACAGTCATAGAGCAACACACAGGACGGTGTGGGAAGTGTGTATGACTTCTGGTAACTTTCCTTAAGCCACTAGTGTCTAATCATTGTGTGTTTATCTAATCCAAAAGACAACCAAAGGCTCCACCACAGATTCAGTTTTCCTAATCTCAGTACCTCACTGACCTGAGAGATAATACATTGTTTCAAACCATAGGGTTTATCCTTGCCTTGTCAGTTTCTTTTCTGGGAAGTCATGGTTCTTTGACTGGCAGATCTACCTTGCACCTTCCAAGATTACCACACTTGTGAAATGGAGGATGTTATGAAACACACACACACACACACACACACACACACACACACACACACACACCACATATTAAACATTTAGTAAAGTTTTAAGTTAGTATTTGCCTCCTTCACAAGGAAACGAGATATATTATGATAGATCAAAGCAGAATCTGATTTTCCTCTTCAAAGTATGCCTAGTGCTTGGCATAAAAAAAACAAAAAACAAAACCAAAAAAACAAAACCATCAAATGCTTGTCATGAAGTGGATAATTTCCTAGTAGTGATTGGAGTCAGAAGTGGGTACTGCATTGTCCCCTTCTGTGGTTCATTTTAGTATTTCAGCAAAGAAATACCTTTCCTCCAGGCATTTTCCTGCTGGTGTGACTTGAACACACGGTGCATCCATGTCTTTCATTCCCACACATGTAAACAGTGTTATAGCATTGTTCTCCACAAAATCCTCCTCATCTCAGCCCCTTGCTCACCTTTTCTTTCCTTACCTTAACTGGACATTTTCTCGTCAACTCAATCAATGCTAATTACATCAACAGTGTATCTGGCCACACTCATTGTACTTTAATTACTATAATTCAAGCTGCAAACATTTCAGTTTTGCCTTGACTCTATTGCTGAAATACCTCTAGTGTCTCTTCTTTCCTATTAACTACACATAGTGTACTGTGCCTAGTTACTGGAAACTCCTAAGTGTGGCTCTGCCCACTTGTTCCACCCCTAGCTAGGCAGTCTATCTTTCTGGCTGGTCACCATGGTTTTTCTAATTCTCACTCCTGACATTGTGTAATTCATAAATACTTGTACAGAATACCATTCATTGAAGTCAGCTAGGAGTCATATTTAGCTATTTGGGACTGTCAAGACAATATTTGAAATTAGTAAAAGTACAGTTTTCTCTCTAATGAAGATGTCCAGAGGCTGGTAATATAGAGAAGAACTGGCACAACAGCGAGATCATGAAAGAATTTTGTGTGTGTGTGTGTGTGTGTGTGTGTTTGTGTCTTCTGGTTATGCACAGGCACCTGTCTGAACCGTGAAGTTCCAGTAATTATCTTATTTCTTCCTTCATCTTAGGAACATGACTGAATTCAAGTATCAAATTAGTCTGATTAGATGAACAAGAAGAAAATGTGTAAATCTTTTCAAATGTTTGGCATAGGAGGCATCCTATGGAAGCAATGAACCACAGAAAACCATAAAATAGAAATTTCACCAATCCTACAGTCAGTTATTCTAAGTATAGATTCTCATTTGTCCCCCTTGGTCACAGCATAAAAATTACTGGAGATTTTTAAAAACTATAGTATATATTTTTTCAAGTGTTTCAATTCCTATTCTATACAAAGGTTGGGCAGAATTAAAATATTCAATCTTTTTAGCTACTCAATGTGACCAGTAGAAAAAGCAATGTACCTAATGCATTTACTAATAAGTATAAATTATATGGTGTCTTAAAATAACATTATTTCCATTCATGACCAAGAGATATTGCTCCTAAAACCCACCTGGGATTACTGTTACCTATGTGTAATGCTCTGAGCTCTCCAGTGCCTTCCATGTTATTTGAAGGTCTAACACACTGTGGTGAACTAGAAGACCCTGCATCACCTTCCTCCTCTATTTGTGCATCTCTCTCTGCTTTTTAATTTCCTGTCTCAACCACACCGACCGCCAATTCAGCACCAGTTCTCCACTGGAGTGAAGGTTCTTGCACTTGTCTACATGTCTACATGGATAATTCCATCATTTTTACTCTAAACTCTGTGTTTTCTATCTCTTATAAACACACACACACACACACACACACACACACACACACGCACACACACAGAGTTGTTGCCCTTCTCTGCTCTGTTGTTATCAATAGATTGGATCTTAATTTGGTGTATTGAGTCTTATTACATATCTCCAACTTAAAAGAAATAACTAGGGAGAAACAAAAATACTTTTTAAATTTTCTCAATACTGTAACCAACCTCAGCATCTAAAACAACACCTATCATTTTTACCTGCCCTCTGTGCGTTTACTGGGCTAAGAGCCTATATTATTACCTAGTCAGTGTTTGATAGCAAACTTCATGAGATCATATTTACTTGTTATCACAGTTTGCATCTACACTTTATCCACAAGATTCCCCTGATCATGATGTTAAATTTAATGATAATTAGAACACATGAAAACAACACACCAAAGACAAGTGATCTATGTCCTAGACTGAGTAAATGACTTTAGCAACAGAGGCATAGTGGTTTTGTCATTTTATTGTCCTGTATGATGTATTCAGATTAGTTGGCCTCAGAAGCAGTATGGAAATTTCACTATATTATCAGTGACTCAACACAGACAGCAAGGAGATGGCTGCCATGCACACACGTGGAGGAGAAATGTTCTCAATTAGCAATAATCTTGCCTTGGATAAACCTCATTGGCTACGATACTGCCACTGTGAAAAGCTAGGAGAAATGTTCTAAATGTAACTGTTGATGGTAGGACATTTCAAGAATCACAAATCATATTAACTGACACACATGGCCAAGGATTTGGGACTATGTACAAGAAATGATGTAAGAAGTATATCCTATTACAGTTCACAAATTATTTTTATCTTTTCTGATAATATATTCACCCCTTTCCACTATAAACACTCCTACATAGTCATGTGTTTATTTAACACCAAATATAACCTAATTTGTTACCAACACTGGAACATAACCTGCTACTTTGATGAATATTGATTTTAACAGATAATTCAGATAAGAGATGAATACTCTAATTCTTTGGTCTTTCTCCCTTCTCCTTATCTCCTCTCTCATTCTTACATGAATGCATATGCCCAACTCTATCACCAGATCCACTAAAGTCTCTCTCTCTCTCTCTCTCTCTCTCTCTCTCTCTCTCACACACACACACACACACACACATCCTGAATATATTTACAACATATCAAATGCTTGATCACACAGCCTATCCTGAGATCTGAAAGTTTCACGGACACCCAGAGTACACATCCCTCTCCCACAAATCTATAAACAAACCAGGAAAATAAAAGATTTCCAGACAGTGACTTATACAGTGAACCTACTCTGTCTATGGTGTAATTTTCACCACCTGCAATTAAAGATGTCCCCCACTTACCCTCACTCACCCATTGCTGTGGTCTAAACTTCCTTTCAACAGAGGGAAAAAAAATAAGACCCTGTAAATCCATGTGAAGGCACATTACACATAAGCCAAGATTTCAAGAGATAGAGGGTCACTAGGCCCTCTGCACATATGTAACAGTTGCTCAGCTTGGTCTTCTTGTGGGACTCCTAACGGCAGGAGCAGGGGCTGTCTCTGACTCTGTTGTCTGCCTTTGAATTCCTTTTCCCTAACTGGGATGCCTTACCTAGCTTCAGTAGGAGAATATGTGCCTAGTCTTCACTGCAAGTTGAAATGCTAAGGAGGGTTGATATCCATTGGAGGATCCTTTTGTGAGGAGAGAGGGAGGGGAGTGGAAAGGGAGAGATTGGGAAGAAAGGAGAAAGGGGAAACTGTGATAGGGATTTAAAGTATAAAAAAAAACTGAATTAATAATTTTTTAAAAAAGAGTTGAAAAGGTTAGTTCACCTGAGCTACATTGAGATTTTCACACTAGCTTGGCCTATAGGACAACTTGTCTAAGGAAGGATGGGAGTGAGGGATGAAAGAAGGGAGGGGTAAAAGAGAAAGTGAGAGATATAGAAATAGGGGGAAATGAGAGAAATTTTATGCCAGTATTACATCAGTCTAAGCTGCAGTACATACTTTAAAATGGATAGATGAATTTACTTATACTTACAATACTTAATCTCAGCAGATCTCACTTTGTGTTCTGACAGAGGGAAGACCAGAATGAACCCTCTCATACTTTCCCAGCAGCATCTTGGGCATTAACATCTTGGGGTTTTCTCTCCAAGGAATCACTCTGTCCAAATTTCATTTCCCATAAGAATCAAGCCACTCATTTTCTTTTTGTTCTAGTCATTTCATTGATGTTGAAAATAATAACATTTTGGTAAAACCTTTGGCCAATTACAAGAGAGGAAAGGGTGGCAATAATATCAAAGGTGGGGCAGCGCCACAGCAGTTCTTGAGAAATCCAACATATAGTGAATGCAGAAAGTCATGAAACTTAGAGTAATATACTGCAAATTAAAATGACGAGCTTTAAGCTGAGTTCTACTGACACCGTGGATCATTTGTGATCAAACATGGAGTCTGAACCAGGCATGGCATTGCACACCTTTGACCCCAACACTCAGGAGGCAGAGGCAGGAGGATCTCTGTGAGTTCAAGGCCACATCAACTACCAATTGAGTCCAGGACAGATAGGACTAAGAAACCCTGTCTCAAAATATAAAACAAGACAAAACAACATGGAAATTGAGCAATAGGGGTGAGAGTTTGGCTAATTTACCTGTAGGGACTGCTGTTTATATACAGCAAGTGGGCCTATTGAAATACAGCATACCATCTAAACAGTTCATTTATGACATTTGTGACTAATATGATTTCTGAGTGAAAATTGAGTAATCATATTGTCTATGGCAAACCATCAAACTGCTAAAATCAACTTTAGATTCATTAGTCTTTATCTCAATATTTTTGTTTAAATATTGTCCTTGTTTTCTATCTGCCAGAGCTATTTCCCAAATTGCCAACTGTGTTAATGAATCTGCATCCAAGTCAGTTTCCTGTGCCTACACTGATTCCAAGAACTCTTGCTTGGATCCCCAGTGGGATGGGAGGACTTTAGAGCTTGCAAACAAGAAAAACTCAGGGGCTTCCACTCCTAATAACTAAAAGGTTTGACCATAAGACCTCTTGGAACATTTCTTACCAGAGCTCCTCATCTCACTGTGTTACTGAACTCCCTAGCTGAAGACAACCTTGAACTCCTTCCAAAATCCTATATGTCCTGGAGACTGGGTTTATAAGTGTGCACCCCAAGTGATAATTATTGGTAGACCTAACTCATAAAACTTATCCATGGAGTTTGCCTGGGTCTTATTTCCAGAACTCATGTGGCAATTGATAGGACCAGTATCACAAGTTCCAGGGTGTCAGATGCCCACTTCTAGCCTCTGCTGTCACCAGGCATTCATGAGGTGCACATACATAAATATAAGCAAAACATCAGTACACATAAAACAAAACGAAAAAAAAACCGTTTTGTTTGTTTTAGAGAACATACTGATCCTAGAATATTAAAAATGTTCTAGGAAACGTGACATTAAGTACTCAGTGTAGGAGAACAGAGATCAAATCCAAGCCCAGTTTCCAGGTTTAACCCAGCATTGGAGATTCCCCCATTTCCTCTGAGGTTTCACTTCTCTGTAACTCTGTAAACTTTGTCGGGTACTTTTGCCCGGATACTGATGACGCTTCTCCAATTCCCATTCTAATTGGTTGGCGTGTACTTAGCGAATCTAATCAGGGCTACCACGGGAAGGATGGGGTCCTCAAGCAACCGCGCTCTCCTGCACATGGTGGTGGTCTCTTTGGCTGTTACCCAAACAGGTTCTGGTGAGTTCAGGGGTCGGGAAGTAAATAACCTCTAAAGAGAGGATCACGGCATCGGGACCAGGTGCTCGGGGATCCCTTTTCTGCCGGGACCTGAGTTCCGCTCCCTGCCCCACCCCCAACCCAATGCTTGTTCACTGGCCCGGGGTTATCAGGGAAGAGTTCTGAAGTTACCCTGCCTCGCCCCCAGGCTCACATTCACTGCGCTATTTCCACACTGCGGTGTCACGGCCGGGCCGTGGGGAGCCCCAGTATATCTCTGTGGGCTATGTTGACGACGTGCAGTTTCAGCGCTGTGATAGCATTGAGGAAATTCCGAGGATGGAACCTCGTGCACCTTGGATGGAGAAGGAAAGACCAGAGTACTGGAAGGAGCTGAAACTCAAGGTCAAGAATATTGCACAAAGTGCCAGAGCAAACCTTCGGACCCTGCTCCGCTACTACAACCAGAGTGAAGGCGGTGAGTGACCCTAAGCCTGGGTCAGACTCCTTCCTGTCTGTCTACTGCCAAACCAGAGTAGCCCTGGGTGCCAGGTTAGATGTTTGGAGTTGGGCTTCAGAGCTCTCAGAAACCTTTAACCGGTTTCACTTTCAGTTTAGGTCCAAATCCTGTTGGCGGGCGGAGCAGGGTGAGGTGGCTAAGGCTGACACCCTGTTTGTGGCTAGGCTCTCACATCCTGCAGTGGATGGTTTCCTGTGAGGTAGGGCCAGACATGCGCCTTCTTGGAGCCCACTATCAGGCTGCGTATGATGGCTCAGATTACATCACCCTGAATGAAGACCTGAGCTCCTGGACTGCAGTGGACATGGTGTCTCAGATCACGAAGAGCCGTTTAGAGTCAGCTGGCACAGCAGAGTACTTCAGGGCCTATGTGGAGGGAGAGTGCCTGGAGCTGCTCCACAGATTCCTGCGGAATGGCAAGGAGATTCTTCAGCGAGCAGGTATGAGGAACAACTAGGAACCACTTTTAGTAAGCAAAGATAACCCCCTCAAACATACAAGTGAGGCTCTTGATGTCTGGGGAGGGAGGAAATACCAGATCCGCTGGAATACTGCACAAGGAGGAGGAAGAGTGGTACTGGCCTTCCTGATCCAACATCAGAGAGTGACTGTCCCCAGGGCTGACCCTACTTTCAGAACATTTGAATCTGTCCCAGAATGGAAGGAGAAAACACCCTGAGATACACAACCAACCACTTCCATTCAGTCTGCAGCTCATTGTGTACCATGGCCTCTTTCAGGTCTGGTTCTCTCAACACCCCTAATGTCTTTGGAAGTCACACTGCACTAATGCTGTGAGTCTCTGCTCAACCTAATCAGGACTAGAGATGGGAAATGTGAAGCTCCCTACTAGATTTTCTCTTAGGGCTTCTATTGCTACAAAGAAACACCATGGCCAAAAGCAAGTTGGGGAAGAAAGGGTTTATTTGGCTTACCCTTTCAGCACTGTTTGTCATTGAAGAAAGTCAGGACAGAAAGTCAAATAACTGATCTACATGACATGGAGGAGTGCTGCTTCCTGTCTTGCACCCCATGGCTTGCTCAGCCTGCTTTCTTATAGAACCCAGACCTCAAGCCCAGCGATGGAACCACCCACAATGAGTTGGGCCCCACAGCATCAATCACTAATTAAGAAAATGACCTCTAGTCTTGCCTACAATTTGATCTTATGCTGTCATTTTGTTAACGGAGATTCCCTCCTCTCATATAACTTTAGTTTGTGTCAAGTTGACATAAAACTATCCAGTGCACTAACCCTGATTTTAGAACATTCCAAGGAATGGATCATGATAGGTCCCTGGATCCAGACTCCCGTATGGTGCTTACATCCCTCCTGTGCCCTAATTCTGTCCATCCAGAGGATGCTCCTATGATCTCCAATGACTCTCCAAAAATAATGCAAAATACTTGAATTTTCCACCTTTCCCCCACCCAGATCCCCCAAAGGCACATGTGGCCCATCACCCGAGACCCAAAGGTGATGTTACCTTGAGGTGCTGGGCTCTGGGCTTCTACCCTGCTGACATCACCCTGACCTGGCAGAAGGATGAAGAGGACCTGACCCAGGACATGGAGCTTGTGGAAACGAGGCCTTCAGGGGATGGAACCTTCCAGAAGTGGGCAGCTGTGGTGGTGCCTTCTGGAGAGGAGCAGAGATACACATGTTATGTGCACCATGAGGGGCTAACCGAGCCCCTTGCCCTGAAATGGGGTAAGGAAGAGAAGGGTAACAGAGTCAAGGAAAGAAGGAGCCTAGATTAAGATCAGAACTGAGAACTGGGCATCATGACTCTCACCCTCCACTCCTTTCCCAGGAAGATCGTCTCAATCATCTGTCGTCATCATGGTCATCGTTGCTAGTCTGGTTCTCCTGGGAGGTGTGATCACTATTGTTGTGGTGTGCAAGAGGAGGGGTGCAGGTAAGCAAAAGGGTTGACTGAGTCCTTTTTCTCACCTCTGGACTCCAGGTCTTAGTTGGAATTGTTCCTGCCTGTTCACTGGGTAGACATTTGGCCCACCATCTCAAAAGACACAATAGTTTATTTTATGTTATTGTCTATCTATGAGTATATGATGTAGATGCTGTGTTTATAATGTAGGTATACGCTAGTCATATATGTATGTATGTATGTACATACATATGTGTGTATGTGTCCATGTGTATGTTTATGTGTATGTATGTGTAAGCCAGTGGTCAGTACTGTATGTCTCCCTCCATACTTCTTATCTTTTTTTTGAGATAGGATCTTACTAATTTGGTTAGATCAGCTAGCCAGTAAACTCCAGGGATTCTCCTATTTCTGCTTCCCTAGTACTGAGATTATAGATGTGAATCAACCACATGCAGACAGACTCAATATACACAGTTTAGACAACTTACATCTAAATCACAAATAACTAAATGTTAAAAGATCAAATTTCCAAAATTACAATTCTGGGAAAATATTTTTTTGATTCATGTAAAGACTTTTAGCTACATTTTGAAGAGGTGTTTACTTAAGATGCATAAAGTATCAGAGAGGTCTCCTTATTCATGTTTGCATGGGTATAGTAATGAAAGTCACACTGATGTACATTTATGAACAATTAACTAGGAAGAAGTATCACAAACAAATGCTAGCCTTGCCTGAGTCTCTGTGCTGACAATCTGCTGTGCATAGGATCGTGGGAAAGAAAAGACATAATCAGAGTGGAAGGTTCCTGCTGAGAACAGATCCTCCAAAAGACTTTATTACACTTCCTTTATATCTTACATGTTCTACATCCTTCCCTGAGCCTGCAGTCCTAGTTCTATCGGCTTCCCTGGGGCTAGGATTAAGGCTTTTCATAGACTTTCATGGCCCTGCTGCCTCCCTGGCCTCTTACCCACTGTTTTCTTTCCACAGGGGAAAGATGAATCAGTTATACTCAGACTGCCAGTAAGTATGGTGGGATATGGTTCCTGATATGAGATAAGGTGGACAGGAGCCCATGGGGCAACACAGCCAGCTCATCTTGTGGTGTCTGATCAAGTCTCATTTGTTCTGTTAAAGGCAGGAACAGTGATTAAGTTCTGATGCTTCTTTCACCATTTAGAAAGGTAAGAAGTTGCCGGGCCTAACCTGTAGCATGTGGTGGAACAGAGGATAGACCCCTGGGTTATGGGGACTCTAACAATGGGACATTTGAGCTGAGTACTTTAGAGTATCACACCTCCCAGGAAAGTTTGAATTTCTTCTATTTTCTTCCCCAGTATGAAAGAAAGCCTTGCCTTGTGTGGGACTGAGTTTACAGCATGTGTTCTGATCTCTCCTTCTGTACTATAATTCCAAAACCCTCAATGTCTCTTTCTGCAGTTGGCATCTCATGGTGTGTCTCCTGTCAGCACAGTGTGACAAAGTGAGCAGCCCAGGGCATCCCTGAGGACTGAGTCTCCTCTCCATACCTGTGTCTCCTCCTTTTCTCACCTGTACCACAGGGGGATCCAGGACTTCTTCATCCCTTGTGGAACTTTAGGTTTCTATGGGCAGCTTCTTCCCTATTGAAAAATAAGGATGTAGATATAGCTTTATTATTATTATTTTTTTTTTTACCTTCTCGATAAAAGCTGTACTTCATGCTGTTAAAAGTGTAAGATTTGTACATTGGAAAGGAAATAAAACATGAAAACTCACAAACCCCATGTGTTCAATGTGCTCAGTCTTTGTGGGTGGTTCAGGAGAAGGCTGGAGAGCAGAGTGTGGCTGACATTTGACAGCGCTACATCTTCCATGGGCTTGGATGTAGTTATCTCCTCTACCCTTGATCTTCAGAGGAGGAAATGGATTTGAACCATGATGCCATGTGAGTTATATGTAATATCCTGAGCATGGATGAGACCACCTAGGGAATGACTAAGATGAGAAAGGGAATAAGGACTGAGCCCTGAGGACTAACAGTTCTATATTGGCATTTATCTGAAATACAGTGGTAGGTTATATTTTATTTTGTATGGATGTTTTTTCACTTTAATACTTCTAATGCTTTAGAATTTCAAGTATGTAATTTGCTTTTTGTTTTGTTTTTACCGAGGGTTACAAATAGGATTGCTTCAAGTGTCAGTAGAGACTTTGGACTTGGGTATTTTAAACTGTGTCAAGACTGTGATAGACTATGGAGACTTTTGTTATTAGACTAAATACATTTTATATTAAGATATGGCCACAGGGATATGGGCTAAATGGAGTGGAATGTGGTATTTTGAATAAGAATGGCCCACAAAGCTCAAGTATTTTAATATTTGTCCCAAGATGGTAGAACTTGGTAGAGGTTGTTACCTATATAATAAATTCAATTGATCCAAATTAAAGTATGAAGGCAGGTTTATTGAGACTTGTTTCAGGTGGATTCCCTGGGTTCACAGGGGAAGGTCAGTGAAGTCTCATAGCTGGGATGAGTTAGGGTTTTATTTTTTTGTAGAGGAGGGGAGGGAGGCGGTGATATGATAGGGAGGTACTGGGGTAATTGCCTTATTAGGTGAATTTTAGGCCCTTATAGGGTGGCCTTAGGTCCAGTTGAGTACTTTGGAATCCAGAACTAGAGATGGCATTGTTCAGTGTTCTATGAAGGCCTTTGGAAGCATGAGCTCCTGTTCAGAAGAGATGCAGAGGACCTCTTGGCCCATACCATCTTGGCTTTGTCCCCAAACCCCCTGTGTATCAGAACTATATGAGAAGGATTCAGATAGTAGGCCTTGTCCAGGTGCTGGCATTACATACATGTAATCCCAACACTCAGGAGGCAGAGGCAGGCAGATGTCCCAGTTCAAGACCAGCCTGGTCTAGAGAGCCAACTGCAAGATCATCAGGCTACACAGAGAAGTCCTGTCTTGTAAAGAAGATGAAAGAGGAGGAGGAGAATGTGTAAAAATGGTTATGAGATTCCAGCAAAATTGTCAGTTCACTTGTAGTAGCTGGCAATGTTTTTGGAAGGTGACAGTCTGTGGTTGATGAATAAATCTAATAGGCATTTGAAGAATGTTACAAGTTACAAATGAAGGGAAATATGATCGACTATACAGATTATGGAGTTAAAATTATATGATACAAGTACTGGATAGAATTATATTTAGAGGTTTTGAAATATCAGAATTGTGAACTTGGTTAAACAAGAAGTTTATACAAGGAAAAAGTTTGAGGAAGGATGAGAGCTGAAGAAGCAGTTTTTTTTTTTTTTTTTTTTTTTTTTTTTTTTTTTTTTTTTTTTAGGAAGTGGGTCTGGAGAGATGGCTCAGCAGTTATGTACACTGACTGTTCTAGTGGAATGGAGCCAGTTTTGGTTGTCAGCACCCAGGAAGCAGCTCAAAACCATCTGTAACTTCAGTTTCAGGGAGAGGATGGAAACCCTCTTCTAGTCTACAAAGCACTAGCACTGAACATGGTATACAGACGTAGAGGTAGGCAAAAAAGAAGAAGAAGGAGAAGGAGGAGGAGGAAAAGAAGGAGAAGTGGAAGGAGAAGGAGGAGAAGGAGAAGAAAGAAAGAAAGACAGAGAGGAAGAAAGGAAGAAAGAAAGAGAGGAAGAAAGAAAGAAAGAAAGAAAGAAAGGAAGGAAGGAAGGAAGGAAGGAAGGAAGAGAGAAAGAAAGAGAATACAATCAACCCTCATATAAATAAAAGAAAAAATACTAAGGAAGGAGTAAAGAAATGGATGGATGCAAGATAATTTAAGCCAACCTTAGTTTGCACATTCTCTTTGCATCATCTTGTAAGAATATCAGCTATAGGATTGCAATGAAAAACATAGAGATACAGTAAAATTTATCTAGGTACTATCAAGCAGAAAAGTGAATGACTCATGGGAATGTCTCCACAGGAAACATAATTCACTGAGTCTGTGCCCCATGGATTATCTGAAGTCCCTCCTATTTATCTATGCATCATGATCTATGCCTCCATTATCACCAGGAGCATGCTCATTGTAGTGATGTTAGACAGTTCTCAGAGGCTTCACACACCCACACATTTCTTTCTGGTGAGCCAGGCCTTCCAGGCTCATGTCCACAGTGGTGACCAGAATGCTGGAGGGTTTCCTGTTGGTAAACACCATTCCTGTGAATTGTAGTGAGAACTTTGGTGATTTTCAAAAATACAGAAATGTTATAGTAAAATGTTTTTGTTTTAATCCCAGAAGTTGGGTATGGGGCTGCTTTAGATTGTCCACAGCAGGTAACTATGATTTGCCTTGTGCTCTGGTAGGGGCATGATTTTTCCAGCTGCATTTAGTTTCTGCAAACGTATGGCATTTGGATTCTGGGAACTCTTGAGAGGATATATAAGTGGGAGAGCCCTGTGAACAGCTGCATCTCCCTCTCACACTACTGCTGCTGGTTCCTGATTGCTGCTGTAGTTTGTTGTGATTTGTCAAGTGTTCCTACACAAAGAGTCAAGAAGAAATTAGATATCCTCACAGTGAAGATCACACTTGCTACAAGACACTGGATACCCCTAATCAGCAGGAAGTAGTCTAACAATATGGACACTCCTCTCCCCCCCCTCCATCTTTCTTTCTGTCCTATCTAGTGTTACAGGGTTGGAAGGCATGAGAGTATAGAAAGGCAGTAGAAAAAGGAACCCATAAAGTGGCCAAAAGTCTGGTTACATTGCCTGGCTGCTTGCTCCAGTTCTTCACCTTTAGCTCTCTTTATATAGATGAGTATTTCCTGCTGGCTCTCATGGCATATGATCACTGCCTAGCAATCTGTTACTCCCTATAATACCCACGTCTCATGAGGCCTCAATGGTGCCTGGGGTTGGTGCTCACAGTCTGGGTGTCTGGCTTTATGGAAGATGGATTAGTTGTTGCTCTGACAGCCCAGCTGAGGTTCTGTGGCCCCAACCTAATTGATCACTTTTACTGTGATTTCTCACCTTTGATGGCTTGCTTCGATACCTGAGTGGCCCAGATGACTACATTTGTTCTCTCTGTTATCTTCTTGACTGTCCCATTTGGCTGGTTCTGATCTCCTATGCTCAGATTGTGGTGACAGTGCTGAGAATTCTCTCTGGGGCCAGAAGGACCAAGGCCTTCTTCATATGCCCCTCTCACCTGGCTGTGGTGTCCACACTCTATGGAACACTCATGGGCTTGTACACTGTGCCTTTTGTTGTTCATTCTCAGCTCCTCACCAAGGTCATTGCCCTGCTCTACACAGTGTTCACTCCCGTCTTCAACCCTGTCATCTACACCTTGAAAAACCAGGAGGTGCAGCAGGCACTAAGAAGGCTTCTCTACTGTTAACCAACTGAAATGTGACCTAAGAAGGAGGGCAGTGAAGATTTTCTATGTGACTGTCAGTGTCTTGATTGAATAGTCTCCTACAATGGGCTGGACATGGGGTAATTATGTTAGTTTTCAAAATTCCACTTTAGGTCTCCTGAACTGTGTTCAGGGGGAAATATAGTAGTTAAACAATTTTCTCATGTTAGTTTAAAAGATTATGTAACTACTGTTCACTGCATACAACACAGTGCACTGTAAAGATGTGTACTGAACTGCCATTCTGTAGCCTCTTGATGTATATAGCACTGGTGCGAATGACTAATGAAGGCAAAATTATACAAACAAAACACCAATACAAACATAAATCTAGAACAATGTTCATCTACATTATTGTGGCATGACATTAGTAGAGTTCTTTCCTATTGTGTGTATTTGGTTTGAGCATGGAAACTTGATGGTCAAACTTGCAATTTGCTTTCCCACAAAATGATGTGTCATAAGCAACTCTACACCACACACACACACACACACACACACACACAATATCAACAATAATATATTATTTTAAAAGGAAATCTATAATATAATTTCCATTAAAAGATGGAATAAAATTATATTCTTTCTCATCTTGCTCCTATTAATCTGGGTTATGGTTAGACTCACCAGCTTCCTGACCTCTTACTTGCAATTTAACTTCTGTGAACTCTAAAGTTCCCTTTAACATGATTTGTCAGTGGTTTCCAGGTTCAGGTGGAGGAAGGTTATTAGAGAAAGACCAAAATACTTAAATCCACTACATCTCCCAAATAGGAGATGCAGTAAAACCTTTTAAAATATCAGGGAGCTGTTGTTACTAAACCACTGTTAGGAATTCTAATAATTATCATATGATTGTAGTGTTTGCAATAGATATTCATGCATCAGGAATATGAGTATAAGAAGACAGAGAATAACAAACCCAACATAGTATTTTTTTTCCTATAGATCATTTTATTTGTTACTTGTCTTGTTGCTGTGGCAAAACACCTGCCAAGCAATTTAGGAATGATAGATTCATTTTATTCATGCTTTGAAGGATACAAGACACCAGGATGAGAGAAGCACAGGAGGAAGATGGGGTTACATTGCATCTGTGATCAACAAGCAAAAATAGATGAATAATGATAGCAAGCCTGTTTTTTTTCATTTTTCCCTTTATCATTCCAGGATAATTCTATGGAAGTGATGGTGCCAACCACATTCAATGTGGATCTTTCCTATTCAGTGGAATTCTCCAGAGACATCTTCACAGAAATTGCCAGATTTGTGTTCAATGTGGCTCTAAAGCCATAGCAATCATGTAATTCTCCCATGAGCCACGGTGTTAACTGACTCACTTTGCATGATGTGGGGTGGGATCCTTCCTGATAGTTGATCATATTACTGAGACTACTCCATGTTTAGGATTCTCCTCAATGAACTTTTAACATCCTTATTTCTCAGACTATAAATGAAGGGATTCAGAGTGGGAGTTACGAGAGAATACATGACAGCAGCTACCACCTCCTCAGAGGAACGAGAACTAGATGGGGGCTTCAGGTAGGTAGCAAAGACTGTGCTGTAGAAAAGGAGGACTACAGAGAGGTGGGAACTGCACGTGGACAATGCTTTCCTTTTCCCCTGTGCTGATGGAACCTTAGCCACAGCATAAAAAATACAACCATAAGAACTTACAATGCAGAGAACCGCACTGATTCCTAAAATTCCAACCAAAATTATCACCAGGATTTTATTGAGGTGAGTATCTGAGCAGGAAAGCAATAAGAGAGGCCCAAATTCACAGAAAAAATGAGGAATCTCTTGATTGGTATGGAAATATAACTTAGAGAGCAACAAAGTATGGGTCAGAGACACACAATTAGTTACTCCCCATGACCCACTGACTAGAACCCCACATCTAAAAGGAGTCATGAGAGCTGAGTAGCGCAGTGGATGACAGATAGCGGCATACCTGTCAATAGCCATGACTGCTAGAAGCAGGTTATCCATGTCAGCAAAAACAGCAAAGAAGTACAACTGAGTTAGGCATCCAGAGAATGAGATTGATCCATCTCCAGTCCACAGAGCCTCCAGCATTTTAGGGGCTGTGGTGGTGATGAAGCAAAGATCCACAAATGAGAGCTGACTGAGGAAGAAATACATGGGGGTGTGGAGGTGGACATCAGTGCCAATAGCTAACAAAAGTAGCAGGTTCCCTAAGAGACCCAGCAAGTAGATAACAAGGAAGATGCTAAAGAGGGGCTGCCATTTCTCTGCATCACTAGACAGTCCCAAGAGGATTAATGTAGGAGCCTGACTGCAGTTCATCCCGGGTCTTGTATTTTAAGAAGAAATTGGTATGATGACAATTTTTTCAGTGTAGGCAAGGATTGGCAACAACCCAGTCTTTGTCCTTTGGCAGTGGGTCTCCCTCACAGCATTGATTGAGCAATGGAAACTAGAATAGCAAAGGGAAGGACAAGACTTGGAGTTCATTAAAAATGGCTCCCTAGGGAGACATAAAGACAATTTGTTGAATGGTTTCCAGCAGTTCTCTATGCTATTTACCCATTGTGTTGCATGATAAAATAAGAATTTTCCTGTGAATATTTTTGATTCTGATTTCTTTTAAGACAGAGACTTCATATTAAATACTTAACTTAGTGCTGTGGTGAAAGTGGGATTTCAATAAATTCTCCTGTCCTTCCTGTCCACCATCCTGGTCGCTCCTCCTTTTCAAGCATCTTTAAATTTATTACATTTTAAAAGCAAATTATGTCTTTTTATTGGAGACTCAGAACAGGGAACACCCTACCATTTTCTTTAGGTATGAGTAGTTACATTTTTTAAAAATTTTAATATTTTTTATTACGTATTTTCTTCAATTACATTTCCAATGCTATCCCAAAAGTCCCCCATACCCTCCCCCCCACTTCCCTACCCACCCATTCCCATTTTTTTGGCCCTGGCGTTCCCCTGTACTGGGGCATATAAAGTTTGTGTGTCCAATGGGCCTCTCTTTCCAGTGATGGTACTAGGCCATCTTTTGATACATATGCAGCTAGAGTCAAGAGCTCCGGGGTACTAGTTAGTTTATATTGTTGTTCCACCTATAGGGTTGCAGACCCCTTTAGCTCCTTGGGCACTTTTTCTAGCTCCTCCCTTGGGAGCCCTGTGATCCATCCAATAGCTGACTGTGAGCATCCACTTCTGTGTTTGAGTATTTACATTTTGATCCAACTTTCTTTTCATCTCTTTTGTTGTCTCTACCTGGGAGAAGCTTTTCAAATATCCCACTAGCCAGACAGCCTCTCAAAAGTAGGAACATTCTTGAAGGGTTTTAACATAAAGAAAATAGGCAGGGATGGATTTGTTTCAATCACTGAGTTAATAGAAAGTATAGACAGTTTTATTACAACATAACAATTCCACTTCATCTAAGAATGTATAAGGTATAAAAACTTCTTTGCACTGATTTGTTTCTTATTCATGATTGAGCCAGATTAGGTAAGAGACATGGTCACATTAATTTCTGGAGTCAGACCAGATGTGTTGTAGAAAATAATGGGCTTGGTGTCTTCCATTAATCTCAACCATTAAGAACTTTTAGAAATAGATCGGTAAGATGTTCTTTGGTCTCCAAATGTACTCACCACAACTCAAGCAGTCTCTTCCCTCAGTTTCTGATTGCTGGGGTTAGAATCATGCTGCCATGCTGACCGAGACACTTTTTGCATAATAAGTTGTATTTTATGACATTTCTATTATCCAGCTTACACTGAGACTAAAAAAGACTCTTCCCAGGTCACAGAGTATTAGAATAAGAAAATGTCTGCTCTGTGGACCCAGCAGTCTCTCTCCCTCTTTTTACCTACAAATACCTATGGCTTTAGTTATTTTGAAACCTTGGCTTCTCTGTTACCTATCTAAGCTCATTCTTCAAATATTGAGGATGCTTACTTGTCTCTCTGCTAGGACTACTAATGGGACCATGGTAAATAACTCTTGTGTCCTATCTCCCCAAAAGTCAGGCTGCCTTAAATTATCCTACTCTAAAGTTTCCAGGATGGTTCAGCTCTCCCTATTTTAAGACTCTTTCTTCTCTGTGAAATTAATTCCTGGCATTCCTTCCTATCTAATGAAGTCTTATTTTAAGAGATGGATAATTTTCATCTTATCTGCATAATCAAAACAGAAGTGTTTTCAATGAATATTAAATGTTTTGAGGAATAAGTTGATTGGGAAAGGTTTCCTATTTAATTGTACACTCAGAACTTACTAAAAGGAAGGTAACTTTTAAAATTGCTTTTATCCCTAATATTACAAAGTACCTGAATGGCCTCCTGAGGTACACTGGTAGGAGCAGACATAGCTGTGGGAAGTAGTCCTTCTGGTTCTTTTCATTTAAGACGTGCTGGATTCACTCTGTGTATGTAAAAGAAGAATGAGAACAAGTGTGTCTGGAGCCTGTGTATTTGGGGGGCACAGAGAAAACTACCTTAACTGCACTAGAGTTAGTCAAAGGCTATCATAAGGGAGAGTCCTACAGAAGAGGAACCATACTGGGTGAATATACGATATGTACACCTAAAAATACAAAATTAATGAACTGGAGAAAACTTTTAAGGGGCCTGATGGATTCTAAGCTTTATACCTGGACAGTTTGAGAAATGATGTTATCACTAGTCACTCTGTGAAGGTTGCCTACAAACAACTAAGTGCATTTTCTTTAATAATCATGTATGTTTTTCTGTTTATTAACACAGCAGTTCTTTTTAAAAATTCAGCTCCTCTGAGCAAGGTTATTTATAAATCTTTGGAACATAAAACAGAGCACTTCTAAAAATATATATCAAAAAACCTATTTATCAAATTTTTAAAGCAAAAATAGCATTTGCAATGGTCGAAACTACTGATTTTGTTCAGAACTTTCAATATTTGGGAATTTCAATTTGGCTTTAGATTGTTTAATTAAACATGGTGATGAACTTAGATGAGATGTGGTAATACAGTGCAGAAGTCAAACAGCCTTCACAATCCTCACACATTGTGAGGAGTTCATCTCAAGACCAACTCTGGGAGAACCAAAATTGAAACCTCAGTATTGATGTTTAATGTTGCAGACAGATAACCCTCTACAGAAAAAAAAATTACAGGAAAATTGCAAGTTTACTCCCAATGTATTCACTTACCTGGCTGATTGTTAAGACCACAAGTGACAAAGATTCTCAGGTTTATGTACACAAATTGCACAGGTTGAAAAATATTGGAAGTGACTGCTCACTTGGTTCTTGCCTGAATTTCACCTCCAGAAATCCCTTATGCCATCAACAATTCTGGTGTTTTAACGAGACAGATCTGGAGACATATAAACCCCAAGGGGGCACATCCCCTGGTACTGAGTTGAATGGGTATGAAAATAAACACATTTGCAAAAGAAAGGTTTATTTTAGGGCAATTTCTCTGTGGTCCTCTTTTTTTTTTTTTTTTTTTTTTTTTTTCACAAGCAACATGGGCACTTGCCCTATGAGATACATAAGCTGAGTGCCCAGCTTGGCTACTGCTCTGTAGACACCATGTTGTAGTTTTTAGTAGTACTTTTAGCATAGGGTCCTTCATTTCTCTTAGTCCTCCAAATGTTGTAACTTTTACATTTGTTACATGAACAATTTCACATTTGCTATGCTAAAGTTCAAGTTATTGCAAGTTATCTTTGTATTTGATGACTCAGTCAGACATACTGGGGTCTAATTTGTAGTCCTGTTTAACCCATGGATATTTTCTTTACATTCTTTCCCAATGGCATTTATTCACTGAATGTGGTATTAGGCTACATAGGGACCTTTTCATTGAAGTAGGTGATAGACAATTGAACTTACTCTACTGTACACATTCCTATTTGTCTCTTATTTCATCTCTATGCCCTCTTTCGTTATGTTATTCCCTTTGTTTCCTCTAGAATCTAGATAGCTTTGCTTCTCTTTCAGGTCATATATACATACATGATATTCTGTATCTATATAAAATGTAGATATAATCTAGGAACTCTAACTGCCACTACCTTAATTCAGTTAACATGTTTATTTCTAATTGGAAGGTTTTCATGCATACAACATAATTTTGTTTTTCTTTATAACTGAAAAGATCTAGTCATGTGTGTGTGTGTGTGTGTGTGTGTGATGTAAAATGTTCCTTATCCATTCTTCAGTACATAGACACCTATGTTTGTTTTATTACTTATGTATTGTGAGTAATGTTGTATATTTATGTGCAAGTGTCTATGAGATATGTTGACTTGGAATTTTTTCAGTTCTATCCCTGAGTGGAATTGCTGGGGTAACATAACAAAAATGTTTTCAGTTCACCTCTTAGTGATAAGTGTTGGGGAGGGGAAGATAGTAGCCTGTATGGAGAGTTGGCTTTGGCCTCAATAGCAACCTCAGGTGGCAATTCCTGTTGCCTCTCACAGTTATGCTTTAGTTCAGTAGCCCTTTGCTCAGGGAGGTGTGTAAAGCTCTTTATCTACCTGGTTCAGGAAAAAGTGATGAAGGATTTCAGATTGACTACCTCTCATCCCTCTGATTTAAAGAAATGGTTCAAGAAGAAAAATAAATTGGTTCTTTAGAATTTGAGAAAATTGCTTTTTTTCTCCCAATCTGGTTTGTGAAACTTAATCTACTATATTTCCAAGAGTATACATATATAATTCCTTCTTTTTCTCATTTAAAGAGTGTACTTACACAATAATAACTATATTTTTAGTATTTATTAAATTAATTGTACATGTTTATATGTATGTATGTGTGTATGTATGTATGTATGTATGTATGTATGTATGTATTTAGGTATATATTAGCTACAACATGTGTAGGTTAGGGAACAAGTTTCAAGAGTTGATTCTCTTCTCCTACCATGTGAGTCTCAGGGATTAAATAAGCTAGGCAGGCTTGGTTATAAGTGTCTTTACCCATTGAGCCATCTGTCTAATCCTTTTCTAGCTTTAATTGATTCATTGACTCTGTTGTTTTTCCCAATACATATTGATGTGGCTCCTAAAGAGGAAATAGTGGATATAAAAAGAGATACGTTTTCCTTTGAATGATGTTCTGTGGCCTCATTTCTCAGGCTGTTTATTTCTGGATTGAGTGTTGAGGAAAGAAAAGTATGAAAAACTAAGAATAAAGTCTAATGCAAAATCTAAGTTGGAGATTTTGAATGTGGGTTTAGAAACTCAAAGACACCAGTAGGGATAAACAAAATGACTACAGAAATGTGGCATAGACAAGTGGAAAAGACTCTGGTTCTGCCCTTCACTGATGGCATCCTTAGCTCAGGAGATAATATATGTTCATAGGCAAAACTAATAGAGATGAAGTGCCTGCATGTGGGGAAGCCAATGATCTAAGCTCACTTACACAATCATTGGAACAAGAGAGTTTCAAAACTAAGAGGACATTACAGAACTAGTGAATGACACTGGCCCCACAGAGCAGATGGAGAAGTAACAGCTGTGTGCATAACTCCAAAGTTGATTCCACATCACACTGGCCCAGACAGCTAAAACCTTATGCATACACAAGCTGACACTTATGATGACTTTGTAGCACATAATCACATAACAGTGACAGGACATGACTGTGAGTATGGCCATGGAAGTATAACTACAGAGTGTGAATGCAAAACCCTGCAGTGTGCACTCTATGGGGAAATGTAGGCACTGTACATGAATGACCTACAGATGGACTTTATTGTTGAAAGCACTATCATGGAAATGTAGCAAAGATCCAAGCAGAAGAGCTGTTCCAAGAGGAAATGCCTAAGTGAGCAGAGATGATATTCCAAAGAAATAGCAGCGATAATGAAGACATTGGCAATTAAAATCACCAAGCCTAAAGCCAAAATAAAATTATTTCTACCTCAAACTTTCTGGAAAACCCCATGAGAAAAAAATTCAATCATTAGAGTGAAATTAGCCACATTCCTTCTTGATCTCTGAGAGCAGGATAAACCACAAGGACTGACATTTATAAAATTATAATTTCTGTCATTTACAAATCTAATCCACTTGGTGAGGCCAATTCATGAAGACAGGACCATTAATCCATTATTACAAAGTGTGAATTTTCTTTGTATGCTAAAAACCAATACAGCAATTTACCTGTCTTTCATTCCATGTAAATAATGATTTTTTTTGATAATACACAAATTTAGTAGTTTTTCCTCAGTACTACTTGAGATTTTGTAACTTTTAATTTAAGAAAATTTGGAATTTTACCATTGAGATACAATTATTTTAAACATACTGGAAAATTTTGATTGTGCTTTGAACTCAAAATACCACAAAAATATTATATTAGGCTATTGCTATTTTAATAATTTTCTTTTGTTCTTTTGACTTTTTTTAGTTTAAAAAATTTTTTATTAGGTATTTTCTTTATTTACATTTCAAATGTTATCCCCTTTCCTAGTTTCCCCTCTGAAAATCCCCTATCCTCTTCCCGACTACCCCTGCTCCCCAATCCACCCACTCTCATTCCTGGTCCTGGCATTCCCCTGTACTGGGGCATAGAACCTTCATAGGACCAAGGGCCTCTCCTCCCATTGATGAACAATGAGGCCATCCTCTGCTACATATATAGTTAGAGCCACAAGTTCCATCATGTGTTTTATTTGATTGGTGGTATAGTACCAAGGAGCTCTGAGGGTACTGGTTAGTTCATATTGAAGTTCCTCCTATGGGGTTTCAGTCCCCTTCAGGTCCCTGGGTATTTCCCTGGCTCCTTCAATGGGGACCTTGTGCTCTGTTCAATGGATGACTGTGAGCATCCACTTCTGTATTTGCCAGGCACTGGCAGATTGCAGAAGACAGCTATTTCAGGTTCCTGTCAGCAGGCACTTGTTGACATCTTCCTAGTGACTGGGTTTAGTGGCTGTTTATGGGGTGATACCCAAGTGGGGCAGTCTCTGGATGGTCATTCCTTCAGGCTCTGCTTCGAAGTTTGTCTCTTTAACTCCTTCCATGGGTATTTTGTTCCCCATACTAAGAAAGAAAAAAGTATCCACAGTTTGGTCTTCTTTCTTCTTGAGTTTCATGTGTTTTGCAAATTGTATCTTGGGTATTCTGAGCTTCTGGGCTAATATCCACTTATTAGTGAGTGCATATCATGTCTTTTCTTTTGTGATTGGGTTGCCTCACTCAGGATGATATCCTCCAGATGCATCCATTTGCCTTAGAATTTCATAAATTTATTGTGTAAATGTACCACATTTTCTGTATCCATTTTTCTGTTGAGGGACAAATGGGTTCTTTCCAGCTTCTGGCTATTATAAATAAGGCTGCTATGAACATAGTGGAGAATGTGTCTTCACTACAAGTTGGAATATCTTCTGGATATATGCCCAGGAGAGGTATTGCTGGATCTTCCGATAGTACTATGTCCAATTTTCTTAGGAACCGCCAAACTGATTTCCAGAGTGTTTGTACCAGCTTGCAATCCCACCAGCAATGGAGGAGTGTTCCTCTTTCTCCACATTCTTGCCAGCATGTACTGTCACCTGAGTTTTTGATCTTAACCATTCTGACTGGTATGAGGTGGAATCTTGTAGTCTCCCCTCCCCCAGCCTGAAACCTGCTTGCTCAGGGGTGGAGCTTCCTGCTCATTCGTTCTGCCACGCCCACTGCTGGAACCTGCGTAGCCACACACATGCTCACCTTTCTACTGGACCAGAGATTATTCGGCGGGAATCGGGTCCCCTCCCCCTTCCTTCATAACTAGTGTCGCAACAATAAAATTTGAGCTTTGATCAGAATGAATTTGTCTTAGCTCCGTTTCTTCTTTCACCCCATCTAGATTCCTCTCTTACAGCTCGAGTAGCCATATCAGTCAAACCGTTCATGTTTCGAGCTGCTGGCAGCCACAACAGAATCTCAGGGTTGTTTTGATTTGCATTTTCCTGATGATTATGGATGTTGCAGATTTATTATGTGCTTCTCAGCCATTCAGTATTCCTCAGTAGAGAATTCTTTGTTTAGCTCTATACCCCATTTTTAAAATGTGATTATTTGATTTTCTGGAGTCTTGTTTCTTGAGTTCTTTGTATATATTGGATATTAATCCCCTAACGGATTTAGGATTGGTAAAGATCCTTTCTCAATCTGTTGGTGGTCTTTTTGTCTTTTGATAGTGTCTTTTGCCATATAGAAGCTTTGCAATTTTATGAGGTTCCATTTGTCAATTCTCGATCTTATAGCACAAGCCACTGTTGTTCTGTTCAGGAATTTTTCCACTGTGCCCATATCTTCTAGGCTTTTCCCCACTTTCTTCTCTATAAGTTTCTGTATCTCTGGTTTTATGTGGAGTTCCTTGATCCACTTGGACTTGAGCTTTGAACAAGGAGATAAGAACAGATCGATTTGCATTCTTCTACATAATAACTGCCAGTTAAGCCAGCACCATTTGTTGAAAATGCTGTCTTTTTTCAACTGGATGGTTTTAGCTACTTTGTCAAAGATCAATTGAACATAGGTGTGTGGGTTCATTTCAGGGTCGTCAATTACATTTTATTTAACTATCTGCCTGCCACTGTACCAGTACCATGCAGGTTTTTTTTTTTTTCCTCCACTATTGCTGTGTAGTACAGCTTTAGGTCAGACATGGTGATTCCACAAGAGGTTCTTTTATCATTGAAAGTAGTTTTTGTTATCCTTGTTTTTTTGTTATTACAGATAAATTTGCAAATTGCCCTTTCTTTTTTTTTTTTCCATTTTTATTAGGTATTTACCTCATTTACATTTCCAATGCTATACCAAAAGTCCCCCATACCCACCCACCCCCACTCCCCTACCCACCCACTCCCCCATTTTGGCCCTGGCGTTCCCCTGTACTGGGGCATATAAAGTTTGCGTGTCCAATGGGCCTTTCTTTCCAGTGATGGCCGACTAGGCCATCTTTTGATACATATGCAGCTAGAGTCAAGAGCTCCGGGGTACTGGTTAGTTCATAATGTTGTTCCACCTATAGGGCTGCAGATCCCTTTAGCTCCTTGGCTACTTTCTCTAGCTCCTCCATTGGGAGCCCTGTGATCCATCCATTACCTGACTGTGAGCATCCACTTCTGTGTTTGCTAGGCCCCGGCATAGTCTCACAAGAGACAGCTACATCTGGTTCCTTTCGATAAAATCTTGCTAGTATATGCAATGGTGTCAGCGTTTGAATGCTGATTATGGGGTGGATCCCTGGATATGGCAGTCTCTACATGGTCCATCCTTTCATCTCAGCTCCAAACTTTGTCTTTGTAACTCCTTCCATGGGTGTTTTGTTCCCAATTCTAAGGAGGGGCATAGTGTCCACACTTCAGTCTTCATTCTTCTTGAGTTTCATGTGTTTAGCAAATTGTATCTTATATCTTGGGTATCCTAGGTTTGGGGCTAATATCCACTTATCAGTGAGTACATATTGTGTGAGTTCCTTTGTGAATGTGTTACCTCACTCAGGATGATGCCCTCCAGGTCCATCCATTTGCATAGGAATTTCATAAATTCATTCTTTTTAATAGCTGAGTAGTAGTCCATTGTGTAGATGTACCACATTTTCTGTATCCATTCCTCTGTTGAGGGGCATCTGGGTTCTTTCCAGCTTCTGGCTATTATAAATAAGGCTGCTATGAACATAGTGGAGCATGTGTCCTTCTTACCAGTTGGGGCATCTTCTGGATATATGCCCAGGAGAGGTATTGCTGGATCCTCCGGTAGTACTATGTCCAATTTTCTGAGGAACCACCAGACTGATTTCCAGAGTGGTTGTACAAGCCTGCAATCCCACCAACAATGGAGGAGTGTTCCTCTTTCTCCACATCCACGCCAGCATCTGCTGTCACATGAATTTTTGATCTTAGCCATTCTGACTGGTGTGAGGTAGAATCTCAGGGTTGTTTTGATTTGCATTTCCCTGATGATTAAGGATGTTGAACATTTTTTCAGGTGCTTCTCTGCCATTCGGTATTCCTCAGGTGAGAATTCTTTGTTCAGTTCTGAGCCCCATTTTTTAATGGGGTTATTTGATTTTCTGAAGTCCACCTTCTTGAGTTCTTTATATATGTTGGATATTAGTCCCCTATTTGATTTAGGATAGGTAAAGATCCTTTCCCAATCTGTTGGTGGTCTTTTTGTCTTATTGACGGTGTCTTTTGCCTTGCAGAAACTTTGGAGTTTCATTAGGTCCCATTTGTCAATTCTCGATCTTACAGCACAAGCCATTGCTGTTCTGTTCAGGAATTTTTCCCCTGTGCCCATATCTTCAAGGCTTTTCCCCACTTTCTTCTCTATAAGTTTCAGTGTCTCTGGTTTTATATGAAGTTCCTTGATCCACTTAGATTTGACCTTAGTACAAGGAGATAAGTATGGATCGATTCGCATTCTTCTACACGATAACAACCAGTTGTGCCAGCACCAATTGTTGAAAATGCTGTCTTTCTTCCACTGGATGGTTTTAGCTCCCTTGTCGAAGATCAAGTGACCATAGGTGTGTGGGTTCATTTCTGGGTCTTCAATTCTATTCCATTGGTCTACTTGTCTGTCTCTATACCAGTACCATGCTGTTTTTATCACAATTGCTCTGTAGTAAAGCTTTAGGTCTGGCATGGTGATTCCACCAGAAGCTCTTTTATCCTTGAGAAGATTTTTGCTATCCTAGGTTTTTTGTTATTCCAGACGAATTTGCAAATTGCTCCTTCCAATTCGTTGAAGAATTGAGTTGGAATTTTGATGGGGATTGCATTGAATCTGTAGATTGCTTTTGGCAAGATAGCCATTTTTACAATGTTGATCCTGCCAATCCATGAGCATGGGAGATCTTTCCATCTTCTGAGATCTTCTTTAATTTCTTTCTTCAGAGATTTGAAGTTTTTTTTTTTTTTTCCATTTTTTATTAGGTATTTAACTCATTTACATTTCCAATGCTATACCAAAAGTCCCCCATATCCACCCACCCCCACTCCCCTGCCCACCCACTCCCCCTTTTTGGCCCTGGAATTCCCCTGTACTGGGGCATATAAAGTTTGCAAGTCCAATGGGCCTCTCTTTCCAGTGATGGCCGACTAGGCCATCTTTTGATATATATGCAGCTAGAGTCAAGAGCTCCGGGGTACTGGTTAGCTCATAATGTTGTTCCACCTATAGGGTTGCAGATCCCTTTAGCTCCTTGGCTACTTTCTCTAGCTCCTCCATTGGGAGCCCTATGATCCATCCATTAGCTGACTGTGAGCATCCACTTCTGTGTTTGCTGGGCCCCGGCATAGTCTCACAAGAGACAGCTACATCTGCGTCCTTTCAATAAAATCTTGCTAGTGTATGCAATGGTGTCAGCGTTTGGATGCTGATTATGGGGTGGATCCCTGGCTATGGCAGTCTCTACATGGTCCATCCTTTCATCTCAGCTCCAAACTCCGTCTCTTTAACTCCTTCCATGGGTGTTTTGTTCCCAAATCTAAGGAGGGGCATAGTGTCCACACTTCAGTCTTCATTCTCCTTGAGTTTCATGTGTTTAGCAAATTATATCTTATATCTTGGGTATCCTAGGTTTGGGGCTAATATCCACTTATCAGTGAATACATATTTGTGAGTTTCTTTGTGAATGTGTTACCTCACTCAGGATGATGCCCTCCAGGTCCATCCATTTGGCTAGGAATTTCATAAATTCATTCTTTTTAATAGCTGAGTAGTACTCCATTGTGTAGATGTACCACATTTTCTGTATCCATTCCTCTGTTGAGGGGCATCTAGGTTCTTTCCAGCTTCTGGCTATTATAAATAAGGCTGCTATGAACATAGTGGAGCATTTGTCCTTCTTACCTGTTGGGGCATCTTCTGGATATATGCCCAGGAGAGGTATTGCTGGATCCTCCGGTAGTACTATGTCCAGTTTTCTGAGGAACCGCCAGACTGATTTCCAGAGTGGTTGTACAAGCCTGCACTCCCACCAACAATGGAGGAGTGTTCCTCTTTCTCCACATCCTCGCCAGCATCTGCTGTCACCTGAATTTTTGATCTTAGCCATTCTGACTGGTGTGAGGTGGAATCTCAGGGTTGTTTTGATTTGCATTTCCCTGATGATTAAGGATGTTGAACATTTTTTCAAGTGCTTCTCTGCCATTCGGTATTCCTCAGGTGAGAATTCTTTGTTCAGTTCTGAGC
Source organism: Mus musculus (assembly GCF_000001635.26). Lineage (NCBI taxonomy): Eukaryota > Metazoa > Chordata > Mammalia > Rodentia > Muridae > Mus > Mus musculus. The sequence continues at coordinate 3,578,985 of NT_187027.1, forward strand.
CCCATTTTTTAATGGGGTTATTTGATTTTCTGAAGTCCACCTTCTTGATTTCTTTATATATGTTGGATATTAGTCCCCTATCTGATTTAGGATAGGTAAAGATCCTTTCCCAATCTGTTGGTGGTCTTTTTGTCTTATTGACGGTGTCTTTTGCCTTGCAGAAACTTTGGAGTTTCATTAGGTCCCATTTGTCGATTCTCGATCTTACAGCACAAGCCATTGCTGTTCTGTTCAGGAATTTTTCCCCTGTGCCCATATCTTCAAGGCTTTTCCCCACTTTCTTCTCTATAAGTTTCAGTGTCTCTGGTTTTATATGAAGTTCCTTGATCCACTTAGATTTGACCTTAGTACAAGGAGATAAGTATGGATCGATTCGCATTCTTCTACATGATAACAACCAGTTGTGCCAGCACCAATTGTTGAAAATGCTGTCTTTCTTCCACTGGATGGTTTTAGCTCCCTTGTCGAAGATCAAGTGACCATAGGTGTGTGGGTTCATTTCTGGGTCTTCAATTCTATTCCATTGGTCTACTTGTCTGTCTCTATACCAGTACCATGCTGTTTTTATCACAATTGCTCTGTAGTAAAGCTTTAGGTCTGGCATGGTGATTCCACCAGAAGCTCTTTTATCCTTGAGAAGATTTTTGCTATCCTAGGTTTTTTGTTATTCCAGACGAATTTGCAAATTGCTCCTTCCAATTCGTTGAAGAATTGAGTTGGAATTTTGATGGGGATTGCATTGAATCTGTAGATTGCTTTTGGCAAGATAGCCATTTTTACAATGTTGATCCTGCCAATCCATGAGCATGGGAGATCTTTCCATCTTCTGAGATCTTCTTTAATTTCTTTCTTCAGAGACTTGAAGTTTTTATCATACAGATCTTTTACTTCCTTAGTTAGAGTCACGCCGAGATATTTTATATTATTTGTGACTATTGAGAAGGGTGTTGTTTCCCTAATTTCTTTCTCAGCCTGTTTATTCTTTGTGTAGAGAAAGGCCATTGACTTGTTTGAGTTAATTTTATATCCAGCTACTTTACCAAAGCTGTTTATCAGGTTTAGGAGTTCTCTGGTGGAATTTTTGGGGTCACTTATATATACTATCATATCATCTGCAAAAAGTGATATTTTGACTTCCTCTTTTCCAATTTGTATCCCCTTGATCTCCTTTTGTTGTCGAATTGCTCTGGCTAATACTTCAAGTACTATGTTGAAAAGGTAGGGAGAAAGTGGGCAGCCTTGTCTAGTCCCTGATTTTAGTGGGATTGCTTCCAGCTTCTCTCCATTTACTTTGATGTTGGCTACTGGTTTGCTGTAGATTGCTTTTATTATGTTTAGGTATGGGCCTTGAATTCCTGATCTTTCCAAAACTTTTATCATGAATGGGTGTTGGATCTTGTCAAATGCTTTTTCTGCATCTAACGAGATGATCATGTGGTTTTTGTCTTTGAGTTTGTTTATATAATGGATTACATTGATGGATTTTCGTATATTAAACCATCCCTGCATCCCTGGAATAAAACCTACTTGGTCAGGATGGATGATTTCTTTAATGTGTTCTTGGATTCGGTTAGCGAGAATTTTATTAAGGATTTTTGCATCGATATTCATAAGAGAAATTGGTCTGAAGTTCTCTATCTTTGTTGGATCTTTCTGTGGTTTAGGTATCAGAGTAATAGTGGCTTCATAAAATGAGTTGGGTAGAGTACCTTCTACTTCTATCTTGCGAAATAGTTTGTGCAGAACTGGAATTAGATCTTCTTTGAAGGTCTGATAGAACTCTGCACTAAACCCATCTGGTCCTGGGATTTTTTTGGCTGGGAGACTATTAATAACTGCTTCTATTTCTTTAGGGGATATGGGACTGTTTAGAAGGTCAACTTGATCCTGATTCAACTTTGGTACCTGGTATCTGTCCAGAAATTTGTCCATTTCGTCCAGGTTTTCCAGTTTTGTTGAGTATAAGCTTTTGTAGAAGGATCTGATGGTGTTTTGGATTTCTTCAGGATCTGTTGTTATGTCTCCCTTTTCATTTCTGGTTTTGTTGATTAGGATTTTGTCCCTTTGCCCTCTAGTGAGTCTAGCTAAGGGTTTATCTATCTTGTTGATTTTCTCAAAGAACCAACTCCTCGTTTGGTTAATTCTTTGAATAGTTCTTCTTGTTTCCACTTGGTTAATTTCACCCCTGAGTTTGATTATTTCCTGCCGTCTACTCCTCTTGGGTGAATTTGCTTCCTTTTTTTCTAGAGCTTTTAGATGTGTTGTCAAGCTGCTAGTATGTGCTTTCTCCCGTTTCTTCTTGGAGGTACTCAGAGCTATGAGTTTCCCTCTTAGAAATGCTTTCATTGTGTCCCAAAGGTTTGGGTACGTTGTGGCTTCATTTTCATTAAACTCTAAAAAGTCTTTAATTTCTTTCTTTATTCCTTCCTTGACCAAGGTATCATTGAGAAGAGTGTTGTTCAGTTTCCACGTGAATGTTGGCTTTCCATTCTTAATGTTGTTATTGAAGATCAGTCTTAGGCCATGGTGGTCTGATAGGATACATGGGACAATTTCAATATTTTTGTATCTGTTGAGGCCTATTTTGTGACCAATTATATCGTCAATTTTGGAGAAGGTCCCGTGAGGTGCTGAGAAGAAGGTATATCCTTTTGTTTTAGGATTAAATATTCTGTAGATATCTGTCAGGTCCATTTGTTTCATAACTTCTGTTAGTTTCACTGTGTCCCTGTTTAGTTTCTGTTTCCATGATTTGTCCATTGATGAAAGTGGTGTGTTGAGGTCTCCCACTATTATTGTGTGAGGTGCAATGTGTGCTTTGAGCTTTACTAAAGTGTCTTTAATGAATGTGGCTGCCCTTGCATTTGGAGCGTAGATATTCAGAATTGAGAGTTCCTCTTGGAGGATTTTAACTTTGATGAGTATGAAGTGTCCCTCCTTGTCTTTTTTGATAACTTTGGGTTGGAAGTCGATTTTATCCGATATTAGAATGGCTACTCCAGCCTGTTTCTTCAGACCATTTGCTTGGAAAATTGTTTTCCAGCCTTTCACTCTGAGGTAGTGTCTGTCTTTTTCCCTGAGATGGGTTTCCTGTAAGCAGCAGAATGTTGGGTCCTGTTTGTGTAGCCAGTCTGTTAGTCTATGTCTTTTTATTGGGGAATTGAGTCCATTGATATTAAGAGATATTAAGGAAAGGTAATTGTTGCTTCCTGTTATTTTTGTTGTTAAAGTTGGCATTCTGTTCTTGTGGTTTCTTCTTTTAGGTTTGTTGAGGGATTATCTTCTTGTTTTTTCTAGGGCATGGTTCCCATCCTTGTATTGGTTTTTTTCTGTTATTATCCTTTGAAGGGCTGGATTCGTGGAGAGATAATGGGTGAATTTAGTTTTGTCGTGGAATACTTTGGTTTCTCCATCTATGGTAATTGAGAGTTTGGCTGGGTATAGTAGCCTGGGCTGGCATTTGTGTTCTCTTAGTGTCTGTATAACATCTGTCCAGGCTCTTCTGGCTTTCATAGTCTCTCGTGAAAAATCTGGTGTAATTCTGATAGGCTTGCCTTTATATGTTACTTGACCTTTTTCCCTTACTGCTTTTAGTATTCTATCTTTATTTAGTACATTTGGTGTTCTGATTATTATGTGTCGGGAGGAATTTCTTTTCTGGTCCAGTCTATTTGGAGTTCTGTAGGCTTCTTGTATGTTCATGGGCATCTCTTTCTTTAGATTTGGGAAGTTTTCTTCAATAATTTTGTTGAAGATGTTTGCTGGTCCTTTGAGTTGAAAATCTTCATTCTCATCCACTCCTATTATCTGTAGGTTTGGTCTTCTCATTGTGTCCTGGATTTCCTGGATGTTTTGAGTTAGGATCTTTTTGCATTTTCCATTTTCTTTGATTGTTGTGCCGATGTTCTCTATGGAGTCTTCTGCACCTGAGATTCTCTCTTCCATCTCTTGTATTCTGTTGCTGATGCTGGCATCTATGGTTCCAGATTTCTTTCCTAGGGTTTCTATCTCCAGCGTCGCCTCACTTTGGGTTTTCTTTATTGTGTCTACTTCCCTTTTTAGGTCTAGTATGGTTTTGTTCATTTCCATCACCTGTTTGGATGTGTTTTCCTGTTTTTCTATAAGGACTTCTACCTGTTTGGTTGTGTTTTCCTGTTTTTCTTTAAGGACTTGTAACTCTTTAGCAGTGTTCTCCTGTATTTCTTTAAGTGAGTTATTGAATTCCTTCTTTATGTCCTCTACCATCATCATGAGATATGCTTTTAAATCCAGGTCTACCTTTTCAGGTGTGTTAGGGTGTCCTGGATTGGGCGAAGTGGGCGTTCTGGGTTCTGATGATGGTGAGTGGTCCTGGCTTCTGTTAGTAGGATTCTTACGTTTACCTTTCGCCATCTGGCAATCTCTGGAGTTAGTTGTTATAGTTGTCTTTGTTAAGAGATTGTTCCTCTGTTGATTTTGTTACCCTCTATCAGCAGGCGTGGGAGACAAGCTCTCTTCTCTGAGTTTCAGTGGTCAGAGCAGTCTCTGTAGGCAAGCTCTCCTCTTTCAGGGAAGGTGTACAGTTATCTGGTGTTTGGACCTCCTCCTGGCTGAAGGTGAAGGCCCAAAACAGGATCTTTCCCAGAAGCTGTGTTGCTTTGGCCAGGAAGGTGGCCAGTTGTCTGGAGTCGAAGATGTCGCCGCCTCAGAAGCTCTGTGGCTCTTGTCCGGAAGGAGGCCGGCCGTCTGGAGCTGAGGTTGGCGCCGCCTCAGATGCTCTGTGGCTCTTGCCGGGAAGGTGGCTGGTTGTCTGGAGCTGAAGATGGCGCCGCCCCAGAATCTCTGCGACTCTCTTGCCCGTCCCAGAAATGGCTGGCACTCTGTATTCCACATGGTCACCCGTGCAGCCTGCCCTCCGCGGAGTCTCGGAGCCAAGAAGGCTCCCGCCGGCGCCTGTGCCACAAACCTCTCAGGCCGGGCAGACCCCCGTGCTCTCACCAGGAAGGTGGCCGGCTGTCTGGACTCATTAATTCTTAATGATACCCTATAAGAATTTCTAAAATTATATCATTATTTATTAAGCTCTTTTATAGTGAGACTGCTATTAGGTCCTTTTCTGATAGTCAAAACTGCAATGAGGATTATGTCAATCTCCCCATGTGTCACCAGTTCATTACATCTAGATACTAACCAGACTTTCTATTACCCAGAGCACATTCCAAGAGGTTGTAAAACCATTAATTGGAGCTCATAAAAGGGAAATAATGATTTATTATAGGAGCTACTACAGAACACAAAATATTGACTAGGTTTGCCTATAGAAAACTTTACTAATAACTTAGTTATGTTTCTTAACTCCCAACCAATCTTTGAAGCTGTGACAGGTGATGAATGTTTAGCCAGATACATACTCTTAATGGATATTCATGTAAACATTCTCTGTTGTAAAATTCTTATTCAATTTATGATTTGAGTTAATGTGTGAACTTGTCATGAACATTTTACCTTGTGTTCATATATTCTGAAAGATGTATAAATGCTGAGGGAAGGAGAAGTGTTAGACCTGAGCTGAGGAGAAGATTTTAGACAGAACTGAGGATAAATTTTTAGTCAGGCCACAAAAGCTGAACTCAAGAAGAACTTAGAAATAAAGGCATAGCATTGTGAGAAAAGGCATTGAGAGTAAGAACATTATTTTGACATCAGAACAGGAGAAGAGAGCAAAATTAGGATAATACAGAGTGCAATAACTTAGAAACTCTAGGAAGCATAACAAACTAAGAGAGCAATATGCATAATGGTGAGAGAAAGAAAGAAAAAAAAAGAAGGTGCAGAGAGCAGAAGGAGCAAGCAGCCTTCTCCTTACCATGAGACAGAATAGGTCTTTTCTTAATAACAAGGCAGGCTTAGTCTTATTAAAAGTGTCAAAGCTTTCTACTTACAAACTTGGGTTTAATTCATTTACCATTTACAGGGTAGAAGTTTTTTCTTTCTGTTTGCAGTAAAGATTGGAGATCATTTTTCATCTAAAACAAGTGATTTCTTTCTGCACTGCTGATTGGTCCTTTGCCCCAAATGCATATGTAAGTGTAGATGTTTGTGTTTTGTGAAAATGTATGCAAGTTGGTCCCAACTTGTGTGAATGGAAACGTGTAAATGTGCATGCATGAGTCTGTATGTAAATTTATGTGAGTTTATGCATATTTGCTTATGTGAAAGTTTTTCATTCTATGAGCGTTATTCTCTTGTCCAGGTTCTATAGAAGTTTATTGCTTCAAACTTCCCCCCTAGCCTGAAAAGCAAGAGGCATGTGGACAAAAGGGAAAGGTCTCTGGCAATTAATCCTTTAATTAATACCCCACACCCCCGCTGTTAAACTACAGGTATTAGTTGCCTAAACCAAAGGATTTTAACCCTCAGATAGAGCAAGAAAGTCTTTAGGACATTTTAGAAATCATTATCAGCATTTCAGTATAGTTAGAGAGCTAGACAGTCTGGAGATAGTCTATAAAGCCACACCAGAGTCCTACTATGTGTCTCCTTTCAATCCTCACCAGGCCTGGAGGTTCCAGACAGGTGTGCTGGATACAGATCTATAATACCAACAATTAAGAGTTGGAAGCAAGTCATGAGGAATTTAAGGCCAGCCTGAGCTACAGGAGACCTAGTCTCAAAAATAATAATAATCAGTAATAAAATTTTACAAATAAAAATTTATCCACTCACTACCAATATTAACAGAATCAAAAATTAGGCTTAAAATAAATGTTTTATCACTGAAACTTTTAGTAGCACACTCATAATTTGCAACTAACTTTTCAAATTGAGAATCCATAGTTTTAATAATTCTTCAAAATAAGCAAGCATAATAATAATTCATCCAAACAATATAAGTTGAAAGATGATCAATATACTAGACATGGGTAGTATACACAAATTTCTCTACCCAGGTACATACATAACATGTTAGAGTAAGTTACACATCAATGTCATCAACTGATATGCCAAAATCAAATTCAGTGAACAAATTCTATGACTAGAGGGCCACAAATTAAGCTTCCTTTGCTTTAAAACATCAATATGTTTAGATATATTTGACATTATATTCAATTTGGTCAGAAATATATTTGTACATTTATTATACATAAGAACATATCGTAATTTCAGAAATATATCTTAATTTTTCATTGCCTGGTTATTTGCACTGAAGTAGACTTCTTTAGATTCTTCAGGTCAGAGCCATCTTCTCACCTTTCTATTCAATGCACTCCTCACTTCCTTGTTTCTCAAGGTGTAGATGAGTGGATTGAGAGCAGGGGTGACCACACTGTACATGATGGCGATGATTGTATCCTGATCCAGAGAGCTGCCTGAGGCAGGACGGATGTAGGTGAAGAGAACAGGAGCATAGAACAGAACAACAACCATGAAGTGGGAGGCACAGGTAGACAGAGCTTTGTGGAGCATGCTGCAAGAACGGGTCTTGAGGAGAAGATTGGTGATGATGTAGAAATAAGAGAGAAATATCAGAAAAAAGGAAGTGAGGGCAATGGTGCCTGTGACTGTATTGAGCAGCCAAAGGTTGAGCTCAGTGTTTCCACAGGCCAGATCCAGCAATGGCTTAATATCACAGAAGAAATGATGGACATGATTGGGACCACAGAAGCTCAAACGAGATGTCATTACAGAGTGAAGCAAGGCATGGAAAAAGCCCAGGGTCCAGATAGTAACAGTCATGTGAATACAGAGCTGGTGATTCATGATCACAGAATAGTGGAGTGGTCTGCAGATAGCCACAAAGCGGTCAAATGCCATCACTGGCAGCAGCATGGTCTCAGTGCTACCCAGGAAGTGGAAGAAATGAAGCTGAGTTATGCATCCCAAGAAGGAAATAGCTTTGCTTGTGGAGAGGAGGTTCTGCAACAGCTTTGGCACTGTTACAGTAGAATAGGAGATATCTAGACATGCTAGGTTTCCCAGGAAGAAATACATAGGTGAGTGGAGTCTTGGGTCCAAGATGACAATCATCAGGATGGCTCCATTTCCAGTTATATTGATAAAGTAGATGGTGAAGAAAATCACAAAGAGAATAGGGTTTAATTCTTGTATATCTGTTACTCCCAGGAGGAGAAATTCAGTGACTGAGGTTTGATTAGACATCACCTATAAGAAAGGACAATTAGTATATAATACTACCCTGCATGTTGACCAGTCCTTCTGGCCATAAATTTACTTTTCATAACCAAAATATTTTGAGAGGTAGTTATTGTTTTTCATGATGCCTTCCCAATTTTTTCCTGGTATTTATCCAATATTATGTTAAATAACAATGTTAAATACATGTCTGTTGTGGGTTGTGATCAAACATATTCTAATTTACTACATTTAGTTAGTGACTTTTAATAGAACACAAGCCCACCATATTTTCTTTGTGTGACCATTTCCATTTTTACCCTATTTTCTCCTTATCTCTTGTTTAAGTTGGCTCCATCATGGAGTAGCTTTTAAATAGTCTACCAGGTAGACATCTGGGAGGTAAATACACTTGAAAAATTCTAACTAGAGGAGGATGAGTTGATTGTCTCATTCCAACCACTGGTCCTTTAAAGAAAAGAAACATACCATAAGAATTGGCCAATGTGATTACCTGAAATTAAAATATTCTGCACAGTATGATGCTATCTACAGAACCTGAAGAATGGGCAAAAATATTCTCTAGGTATACTTCAGGCACAGGATTAATATCTAAAGTATGTAATTGATTGCAAATGTTAACCACACAAAAGTCTACTAATCAATAAATGGACTAAAGACCTCAATTGACATTTTTCACAAAAGATAGAGATGAATGGCTAATAAGTTATTTTAAAGTGTTTGGCTTCCAGAGCTACCAAAGAAATGCAAGTTAGCTTACTTTATCATTTCTCTCATTCCGGGCTAATGGCCTTCATTAAGAATGCAGAGGACAACAAATGCTGGTGAGGAACATATAATGGTGCATCCACCATGGAAATCAGACTGGTTGTGTCTCTAAAACTTAAAAGTAGAATCACCATTTGACTCAGCTATACTGATCCTGGGATGAACCCAAAGGACTATACATCCTACTACAGAGATACTTGCATGTCTATGTTCAATCCTACTGCATTCGCAATAGTTAGAAAAATGAATCAGCCTAGATGCTCATTGTGTAGCAAGGAATAATGAAAACTTAGTACATATACACAATGAAATTTTATCCATCTGTAAAGTAAAATAAAATTATGTCTTTGCAGAAAAATACATGGAACTAATTCTGTGATGTTACACAGGCAACAAAGTCACAGAAATGAACATACCCTATGTTCTTTCTTATATTCAGTCCTAGTTAAATATGTAGATCCAAGAGGGTGTAAGCATGGGTAAAACCACAAAACTAGAAAGAGGACCATGTGACTAGGAAAAGGAGAGATTTCTAGAAAGAAATATGAAAAACAGTGGAACAATATGTAAAGGAAGTCCAGGAGATCAACATAAGAGAAGGAGACAGGGAGATGACAGGAGAGGGAGCAAAATCAACGAAAATGAAGTATGTTTGAGAAATCCCACAGGGAAATCCATTATCTTGCAAACTAATTTAAAAATTAATACATTTTTAATGCGTAAAATGAAAAGTAAAGCTATGTTTTAAATATAGCAGTAACTATACTTTGTCTATGTAAAATGTAGGAAAAAAATAGAAATGTTCTTATATAGCCTTCTTCTTAGTCACAACCTAGGAAATACCGTGGAAGCATATGATCACGATAGCCAAAGAGTCTGACAATATTTGCATTTATTTTTCTGAACTATATTTGATGTTGCACTTCAAGTTCCCTAAAATATTATCCATTAAGTATTTTCAAGTTAAATTTCTAATGGTATGTGAGCACATGTAGAAACAATTGCCTGATAACAGATATCTTTCTAAATTTATTTATTTATTTATTTATTTATTTATTTATTTATTTATTTATTGAGGTACAGTGTCCTACTTAATCTGTAGGTCACCACTTCTCCTAGGCTGACTTGACAGAGAGCTCCAGAAATTCTCCTGCCTCTACTTCCCCAGGTCCCTGTACTCAAACACAGGTTACCACACCCATTCTTTATTGCTGAGTGTTAAGGATCTATACCTGTTTTTTTCTGCTTGGATAGTAAGCACTTAACAGATGGGGCCATTTCCCCAGACCTCTTCCTTTGTTTGTTTGTTTGTTTATTGGAACATAGTCTATAGTCTCCATATAAGTACAATTCTCCTACTTCAGCCTCCCAAGTGCTGGAGTTATAGACCTGTGTTGCTCTGCCATCTAACTTACCTTGCATTATGACTTGTGCTTTTTGTGCTTCTGTTTTTCTAGATGCCTTGAGGTGTGTTTTTCAATCCCAGAGACCCTGGATCAGAGAAGCTCTCCCTGCAGTCCCTCCCTCATTTCACGAGCAGCAACTGATATATACTCACTTTAGCATACTTGAAATCCTGTCTTTTTTTGTGGTCTAGCTTCTTGGGTCCCTTATTCCACTTATCTTAAAATAAGCTCACTCATCAGATACTAAAGAACTTTCCTCTCCTCTCTTCTAGCTCCATCAGTGTGCCAATGGTAGCTGTGTTCTCTTCTGAGACTCCAGAAGCCTGTCTGCCTCATCTCAATTTTCTCCACAGATGCTGGAATTGTCCAGCTCTTCTATCATCTAAAAATATGTTTTCTGTATTAGTCTGCCTCTTTTTTCAAATACAATCCCTCTATTCCTTTCTTTCAAAACTCTTTTTCTGTAAAAATATAATTGTAAAACATTTAATATTTTACTACACTTTCAGTTTACTAAAAGACTTTTTAAGTCTTCTCTTCTCTTCTCTCTTCTCTTCTCTTCTCTTCTCTTCTCTTCTCTTCTCTTCTCTTCTCTTCTCTTCTCTTCTCTTCTCTTCTCTTCTCTTCTCTTCTCTCCTCTCCTCTCCTCTCCTCTCCTCCCCTCCCCTCCCCTCCCCTCCCCTCCCCTCCCCTCCCCTCCCCTCCCCTCCTCTCCTCTCCTCTCCTCTCCTCTCCTCTCCTCTCCTCTTCTCTTTTTTTTCTATATTAGGAGAGTACCTGAATTACCTTCCTAAATAACACTGATCAGAGCAGACATAGTTTTGCGAAGTAGCTTCCTCTGGTTCCTTTCTATTAAAGATGCCCTGGATTCACTGTACAAAAGGAAGAATCAAAATAACTGTGTGGAGGGTCCATGCTGCTTGGAGCCACCAAGAGAACTCCTTATCTGCAGTGGAGTTGAACAGAGGCTGACACTAGTATGAGTCCCACAAAGGGGGAATCACCCAAACCTTAGAGATAACTAGATGAAGAAAATAATTAATGAACTGGGGAACACGTATAAGGATCCTGAGGATTCTAAATTTTATAGCTGGAAGACATTCTGAGAAATGGGGTTACCACTTCTGCAATTCTGTCAAGGGTTGCTTTCAAACAATTCATGGTAATGCCTCTTCTATGTGATTATAAACACAACAGAAATACATGTTTAAAACCTAGCCCCATTGCAAAATATATTTATCATTCTCTGAGCCAGAAATCAAAATGATAGCACTAAAACAAATTTAGGGAAATTATTTACAGACTAATGAAAACTATTAACTAGACTTCTCTGTACAACCAGAACTCATTCTTGTACACCACACTTTTAATATTTAGAATTTTCAGATTTGGAAAACTAAATATTCTCCAAACAGGAACCAAGTGCAATGCAATGAATGAAAGAAGCCAAAGAAGCTTCCTGATCTGCATATAGAGTGAGGAGTCCATCACTAGAAAGGAAACCAGCCTGAACCCTGCCCATTGGTGTTTAATGTTACAGACAGACTAAAGATCGGGGCATTTTAATCCTAATTCACTCTCTTACCTGACTGACTGTTAAAAGCATTTTTTTTTTCCAGGAGCATGTCCAGAAATTGTACGAGTTTGGAAATATTTGAAGTGATAGTTCATGTTGTATATCTGGCTTACAGTCTTCATCTATCGACACCTCTCTACCATCCTGACATTCTGCAAGCACTCTAAGAAGACTGAGCTCTAGACATAAAAGTCCCAAGGGAGCTTGTCCCGCAGGCTGAGCAGAATAGATGAGAAAATTAATTTTTTCACACCTGCCATAGGGGAAATGTGCATGCACAATTCCTCTGTGCTCCTTGTGTTTTTCCCTCAGTTTTTCCATAGTTTCAGGTACATGAACAACAGAGGTCTAGGTGGCCATGTCCATCAATACAGTCAATTTTCTTTTATCTCTTTAGAGTTTTTAGTTCACTCCGCCACCAATACAAATTCCCTGGAAGTGCACTGAAAATTTCATGGGAAAAATGGACATAAAAATTTTTAATTGATGGCAGATATGTTGTTTTATTTGTGGTATTGAATAGTCTTCCTCATTTTTATTCTCCTGTCTTCATCTTCCAAGTGCTGGAATTACAGAAATATACCACTATGACTGACTGGAGATCTGTCCATCTTCTGTGGAATGATATCATGTTTCCTTAGTGCCACTTGCTAATTAGTCTCTCTTTTCACTGACATCTGTCTTGATACCTTCAATGTTGGCTGGCAAGATAGCTCAGCGGATATGGTACTTGCTGTGCAAGCATGAACAATATAGTTTTTAATCCTAATACCCTCCTAAAAGCCATACTTGAATGATGGCAACCTGAAACTCCAATACTCAGGAGGCAAAGACTAAAAATTCCTGGGGAAAATTGGCTAGCTACATGAGTCATATTAAAGAGCTCTTGGCTCAGGGAAAGGCCGTGCCTCAATAATGTGGTGAATGATTAAAGAAGATAACCAACATAAAATTTATACCTCCATAAGCAAATGAACAAACACAAAGACACATGTGCTCTCACACACTCAACTATGTTGTATACACATGTTAAAAAAAGAAGAAAACTTAATAATTCTGGACATTCAGGTTAAATTCTGTGGCCTCTATTGCATTTCACTGGTCCTTTTGTTTTGTCTTAGAAACATCTTTGTTGTGTTTTCTCTTAGAGTAGCCAGAATCAAATATTTTAACGCCTCCAACATTGTTCTTTCTTCCCATTGTTGGCCCTTCAGGGTCTTTTTAAGCTCCATATGAAGTTTCTTCCTTTTTATCTCTATCCAAAATATCACTGGCTTTTGATGAGAACAGCACAAAATCCATACATGGAATTTCTGTGGGAAGTATAGGCATTTTCAAAATATTAATGCTGCCAAATGTGCATAGCTGAGATTCTCTCATAGTCAGATGTGCTCTTCCATATGTTTTCTTTAGTTTTCTCTCACACAATAAATCCCAAATACAACCTCACCTCCATAGAGTCCAAAGTAGACCCCATGGAGACAGCCATATATATATATCTATATCAAAGTATCCCCTCATCTCCCCCAACCATCTCCCTTTCAATTCCCCTTCTCCATCTACTTTCATGTATATGTTTGTCATACTACTTATGAGGTAAAATTACCTCTCTACACAGTCTTGTTCCATGCTACCTTTAAAAATCTTCCACACACCATCCATAGCCCTTTCATTCTTAAATTTCATTTATACTGTAATCAGCTTCACAGAACAAAGAGAGCTGTGCAGCACAATTTCTTGCTCTCAGCATATAAAGCTTCCATAAAGTATCCATATATCTTACTTTCTAAAGGACAGTATACTCCTGTGGCAATGAGCAAAGAAACACCTTACTGGTGGTATGGTTCTTATATGAGTCAGGGGCAGAGCAAATGTCAGTTTGTTCATCCTAGGTTGATGTTTGGCTTGGTGGCCAAAATTGTTTTATGCCTAGGATACATAAAAATCAATCCAAATCAAATCAAATCAAATCAAATCAAATCAAATCAAATCAAATCAAATCCAGGTGGTGCAGCATGGGAGGAGGAAGACAGACAGAGATCTGCATTATGCCATGCCTCAGGTGAGGATGGGGAGAGATGCCCAGAGACCTGCCCTTCAGCATGGGTGGGCCATAGACACACAAAGCTCTGCCTACCATAATGTAGAGCTACTCTGGCACCCAAAGTCCTGCACTCAAGTGGTTGGCACAGGCGAGCCATTGACACTACCTGGCACCTCATCACTGAAGGTCAATCAGAGGAATTCATTCAGGGGCCCACCAGCCAAGGTAGTCATCTGCAGCAGTGGCCTCCACAATGTGCAAGTATGTGGTGTGCAGATGAAAGAGAAAAAGAAATGAAGCAGCTTATGTGTTATGAAGAGAGATGGAACTGGAGACTCAAGGGTGGAGAGAAGTGGCCTGTTGTGAGTGGCCAGTCCTGCCACTTGGGGCTTTGATGAGGTTCAAGCCTGAGGTGTTATTGAGGATCATGCCTGGATCCTTGATAAAGCAGCAGCAGTAGGTGGTATCAATGTCCATGGTCCATATTATCACTAGAGAACATGGAGACATCACTTTCAGGGTAATGGCACAGTACCATTTAGATTTTTAGTAGCTGTACAGAAGTCGCTCTGTCCCTTACTGGTTGCAGTGCTTTTAAATGTGACCCCATATCACAGCAGCTGTCATATTTGGAAGACCAGGCCCTGAACCTTTCCCAGGAATCACAGTGGAGCTGGCCCTGGTGGTGGAGATGTGGGTGAGGATGAGCTGGCCCTGACAACACGAATGTGGGAGAACTGATCCTACCACTACTGGTCAGCTGTATGGTGGCCCAGGTGTAGTTCTTGAAGCTACCATGGGGTCATAAAAAAGGGATAGCTCCTCACCACCTACAGCACTGAGGAGAGTGGATAGTGTATCTGGCCTGAACAGCACAGGAGAGCTGACCCTGGGGGTGGGGACTACAGTAAGTGGTTTTGTGTGTGTGAGGTGGAGAGAGCTGGTCCCACCACTCCTCTGCCATGAGGTAGGGTGTGGATAGAGGTGCTATCCTCCTCCTTCCTCTCTCCACTTGTAACACTTGGAAGAGCAGGCCCTGCAGTTCACCTTAGCAACACATTTGAGCTGTGGATAGGGCAAAGTGATCCAGCCCCAAAGGTCAAGAGCATTGTAGAGCTAACCACTCCACTCCTCTGCTGTGAGATGGCCGGGCAGCATAGATGTTGTCTGCTGTCTCACTGTCCTCGCCTGTGGCAGTTGGGAGAACTTTTTCTTTGGTCAAGAGGACAGATGAGCTGGCCTTGTTCCTCAGGCTGAGGATTTCAGGAGCACTGGCCCTGTACCTTGTCTAGGCTGCACGGTAGAGCTAGCCCTGGATGTTTGGGCACAGATGAGGATGCAACAATTGGGAGAGTAGGCCCTTTGCCTCGACTGGGCTGCACAGTGGAGTAGGCTGGATATGTGAGTGTGGTTGAGATGACCCAGAGGGCATCATTGCAGGAGAACTGACCCTGCTTCCTGCAGATGTTATTAGATTGGCTTAAGAAGAGTAGTCATGAAGAACTTACCCTGATGGTACACTGACCAGCTCAGCTATCACCCAGGCTCAGATCCAGGGCTCTGCGTTGTCGCACTCTAAAATCTTTACCATGTACAAACAGTTAAGATGTGTGAAAGGGCCAGTCTTGCTGATCCAAAGCTCCAGGATCTCCAATACACAGGGCAACAACAGAATAACGAAGAGGAGACCCAGTGAGGATCTAATATTGATGGTGTCAAAGAAGCCAGAACCAGACCAATTGCAATGAACATGCAAGTGAAGATATGTGGACAGAAGGATATACTGTGGGACACCTTGTGCCATAGTATAGCTTCCATGATGAGATGTTCTCTTTCTCTCTCTCTCTCTCTCTCTCTCTCTCTCTCTCTCTCTCTCTCTCTCTCTCTCTCTCTCTGTTATTTAGCATGTAGATTGTAAGGGCAAAGAGCAGATATGAAGGATGGGGATGAGCAGGAATGGGGTGCATAATGTGAAACACAAGAATCAATCAAAAGTTTTTTTTAAAGGTAATTATAAACAAAGGTCTTCAAGAAACTTTGGAGACATGAAACCTTCACTGTGCACAATATGTAGGTGTGCAACTTACACCACTGAGAAGAAATTCTTATGTTACCTAAACTACAAATCACGGCTATATTTCCTGAAAATGAGAAAATCAGAGCACATTAGTTTCCAGAGAAGTGAGTAAAGGCACCCAGCTTCACCTGGTAACCATGTAAAAATGACACATAAGGGCATAGATAAACAAATAAATAAATATTGTTCACACAACCTGGGCAATTTAAATAAAAACAAAACCACAACTCTATGACTTTTCTTTTTCGTTTTAAAATAAAATCTAAAATATTTTCAAGAGATTTTATTGTTGTTTTAATGTGTGAGGAAGGGAGGAGGGTATTGTCTGCATGTTTGTCTGTAAATCACACTTATCCAGGTGGCCAGAAGAGGGCATCAGATGCCTTGGAAGTTGGGTCACAGCCAGTGCTTTTAACCAATGCACGATCTCTGAAGTCCTTTAAAAAGATTGTAAAGTAAAATTTGATAGCATTAATTTGAAAAGTAAAGTTTGATAAAGGTGCTGCCTCCTCTCATTCAGAAACGGTCATTGTTACTTTGATGGAATCCAAACGGAAATAACTAGATAGTAAGAAAATAGACACATTCACTAAATGACACTGAGAAAAACTTCAAATCTTTAGATCACAACTATGGGGAATTCTGGCTTAGCAGGAAATGTTTTGCTGGTTGCGAACACCTAACAGTGGTGACCATCTCCATAGGATCAGCCCTAGCTCATCACCAAAGAGCTTTCCTACTGAGGTACAGTTTCTACAGCCTTGTGGCCCCATTGCAGGAACTGAAGGAAGGAGCTTTTCACCTTTTGTCAAGAGCAAAGATCTCTTCTACTTTAAAGTTTATTGTTTTCTTTTTAATATCTTTAATTGTTTTGTTTTTTAGGAGGGGTAAGTCCATATGGGTTTCATTCTTTTAAAAGAAAATCTCATTGAATACATACTGAATATATTTTGTCCTGCCTTTATGTGCACATATGTGCACTCACATACTAGAGCATGGCCTACATTCCTGAAGAAAAAAGACTCTCCTTCTCCCAGTAGCTATTTACTGCCCAAGCTCTTCAGCTAGGGGTGGAAATTCATGCAATTTTGTCTGACTTAATCTTGTGAAAAACTTGTGTATTCAGTCCTGGGCATTGTGAGATCATGTGCACAACTGCATTTTCATTTCTAGTGTACAGCAAACACTGTTTGTCTACAAACATTTACTTCACCAGAGAAAGCAAAGGAAGTTGTATGGTGAAGATAAAGGGTATATAGAGGAGGAGTTGGAGAACAAGGACTAGTGGGTGGATTAGATACAAACATATAAATATTAAATAAAGATATTTGACAAATAAAATAGGTTTGGAACAATCTAACCACAAGACACAATCTCACCTTGGACTAAATTCCAACTTGAACACTGGTAGCTAAGTCTACTCAACCCTTAGAGTGTTGGTGGGGAAAGAGAAGTTACTGACCAGATTTTTCAGAGTTTTGACAGTCAGATATAAAATATTTCAACATCCTTCTGCCTATATACATTTGATATGTCTACTTAATGAAGTATGTTATCTAAACTGTTTATAAAGCTAGGTTTATGTCAGGAGCCATCATAGGACAAGCTAATCATTAGCAGGAGATCTTCCTGAGATGGTCTGCCTGGGCAATAATAATCCACAACAATTTTTCCCCATAGGCAAGGCCCAGGAGAAAATTATTTTAGGGAAGATTCCTGCTGTTAATATGCTTTCTCTGTATTATTAAACATACATGACAATCACTAGGTATTAGTCCACCCTTTGAGCAGATCTCTGCAGATCTACAAAGATGTATTGTCTTGCCGTGATGGTATATAAACAGATGACTTCTTAATTCTTAATGATGATCCCATGAGAATTCCTAAAATTATATCAGTATTTCTTAAGCTCTTTTTATAGTGGGACTACTATTAAGTTCTTTCTGATACTTAAAACTGCATTGTGAACTCTGTCAGTCCCACTATGTGCCACAGTTAATTGCTTCTAGATACTAATCAGACTTTCTACTACTCAGAGTACATTCCAAAAGGCCATAAAACCATTAACCTAAGCTCATAAAAGGGAGATAATGATTTATTATAGGTGCTAGAACAGAACACAAAATATTGACTAGGTTTATCTATAGAAAACGTCACTAATAACTTAATTATGATTTTCAACTCTCAGTGAACCTGTGAAGCTGTCACAGGTGATCAAGTTTTAGCTAGATAAATGCTCCTAATGGATGTGCATGTAATGATACTTACTGTTGTAAACTTTTTATTTGATTTACGACTTGATTTTAGGTGTGAACTTGTGATGAACTTTTTACCATGTGATCATGTATTCTGAAAGATGTATACATGCTGAGGACAAAGAAAAGAGTCAGAACTGAGCTGAGGAGTATTTTTTAAGACAGAATACTTTTTTTTTTTTAAAGACAGATCTGAACAGAGCTTTTTAGAACAGAACTGAGGTTTTTTTTTTTTTGTTTTTTTGTTTTTTTTCTTTTAAGTCTGGACACAAGAGAATGTTTTAAACAGAACTGAACTAAAAAAGAACTTAGCTGTAAAGGCATAGCATTGGGAGAAAAGGCATTGAGAGTTAAAGAATTATTGTGATATCAGAGCAGGAGAGAGATAGTATAGAAGGAGAATACAGAGTAGAATAACTTAGAAACTCTACGCAACATAACAAACTTAGAGAGCAATATGCAGAATGCAGAGGGAAAGAGGGAAAATGAAGATGCTGCAGAGAGAGCAGAGGGAGGAGAACGGATCTTTTCTTAATAATAAGGCAGGCTTAGTCTTTTTTTTTTCCCTTCAAGACAGAGTTTCTCTGTGTAGCCCTGGCTATCCTGGAACTCACTCTGTAGACTAGGCAGGCCCCGAACTCAGAAATTTGCCCTCTGCCTCCCAAGTGCTGGGATTAAAGGCGTGTGCCACCACTGTCTGGCCAGGCTTACTTTTAATAAAGAGAACAGAGCTTTCTTCTTCTTCTTCTTCTTCTTCTTCTTCTTCTTCTTCTTCTTCTTCTTCTTCTTCTTCTTCTTCTTCTTCTTCTTCTTCTTCTTCTTCTTCTTCCTCTTCTTCTTCTTCTTCTTCTTCTTCTTCTTCTTCTTCTTCTTCTTCTTCTTCTTTTTCTTCTTCTTCTTCTTTTTCTTCTTCTTCTTCTTTTATTTTTGTATTTTTTTAAATATACTTTTTATTAGGTATTTATTTCATTTTCATTTCCAATGCTATCCCAAAAGTCCCCCACACCCTCCCCCACCCACTCCTCCACCCACCCACTCCCACTTCTTGGCCCTGGCTTTCCCCTGTACTGAGGCATATAAAGTTTGCACTACCAATGGGGCTCTCTTTCCACTGATGGCCAACTAGGCTATCTTCTGATACATATGCAGCTAGAGACACAAGCTCCGGGGGGTACTGGTTAGTTCATATTATTGTTACACCTATAGGGTTGTAGATTCCCCCCAGCTCCTTGGGTAATTTCTCTAGGTCCTCCATTGGGGGCCCTGGGATCTATCCAATAGCTGACTGTGAGCATCCACTTCTGTGTTTGCTAGGCCCCGGCATAGTCTCACAAGAGACAGCTATATCAGGGTCCTTTCAGCAAAATCTTGCTAGTGTATGCAATGGTGTCGGCGTTTGGAGGCTGATTATGGGATGGATCCCTGGATATGGCAGTCTTTAGATGGTCCATCCTTTTGTCTCAGCTCCAAACTTTGTCTCTGTAACTCCTTCCATGGGTGGTTACAGAGCTTTCTTCTTACAGGCTTGGGTTTAATTCATTTAGCAATAAAAGTGTAGATAAGTTTTCTTTCGCAATGCAGTAAAGATTGAAGCTCATTTTCCATCCAGAATGAATAAGTTCTTTCTGCATTAGTGCTTGTTTTTGTTTTTTTTTGTTTTGTTTTTTTTTTGTTTTTGTTTTTGCTCCAAATGCATATGTAAGTATGGATGTGTGTGTTTAAGTATGTAATTGTGAGAATGTATTTATGTGTGTGTGTGTGTGTAAGTATATAAATGTGGTAATGTATGAAAGCTCATCCCAACTGGTTTGAATGGAAATGTATAAATGTACATGATTGAATCTATATATGAATTTATATGTGTTTATTCATATTTGCTTATGTAAACATTTTCATTCTGTGAGTATTATTCTCTTTTCATGGTTCAAAACTAGTTTATTGCTCCAAAATTCCCCCTAGCCTGACAAGTAAGAGACATCTGGATAACAGAGAAAAGGCTCAAGCAATTAAAGTTTTACTTAATCCACACCTGCTGTTAGACTACAGATGTTAGTTGCCTAAGCCAGGGGCTTTTAATCCTCACAGCAAAAAAAATGTTCTAGGATGTTTTAGAAGTTACCATCTGCATTTCAGTATAGTTAGAGAGCTAGACTGTCTGAAGACACTCAGTCTTTAAAACCAGACCAGAGTCCTACTCTGTGCCTCTTCTTAACTGGTACCAGGTCTGGAGGGTCCAGGCATGTATGGGATATACAGACCTATAATCCCAGCAATTGAGAGTTGAAGCAAGAGTATGGGGAATTCAGGGCCAGCCTGAGTTATAGGAGACCTAGTCTCAAAAATAATAGTCAATAATAAAATTTAAAAAATAAAAACTTATCCCTTCACTTCCAATAGCCCAGAATTACAGAAACAGAATTAGAAAAAGAAATGTTTTGTCTCTGAAATTTTAGCAGCTCATTCATGATATGCAACTAAGATTTCCAGTTGATAAACCATAGTTTAAACAATTCTTCAAAATAAGCAAGTGAAATGACATTCATACAAAAATATGAGTTGAACAATGAACAAGTGTAAGTACTAAATATTCTAGAAGTGGGTAGTATACACAAATTTCTATACTCAGTTACATATAAGACACATTGCAGTAAGTTAAAAGTCAACTGCTATCAACTGATGTGCCAAAATCAAATTTAGGAAATAAATTCTATGATTAAATCACCACAAATTAACTTTCCCCTGCATTAAAAGATCAATACAATTAGATATATTTGACATTATTCAATTTGTTCAGTAATATATGTGTACATCTACTATACATAAGAACATATCTTAATTTTAGAAATATATATTGCCTGGTTATTTACACCAAAGCAGAGTTATTTAGATTTCTTCAAATCAGAGCCATCTTCTCACCTTTCTATTCAATGCACTCCTCACTTCCTTGTTTCTCAAGGTGTAGATGAGTGGATTGAGAGCAGGGGTGACCACACTGTACATGATGGCAATGATTCTGTCCTGATCCAGAGAGCTGCCTGAGGCAGGACGGATGTAGGTGAAGAGAACTGGAACATAGAGCAGAATCACAACCATGAAGTGGGAGGCACAGGTAGACAGAGCTTTGTGGAGCATGCTGCAAGAACGAGTCTTGAGGAAAAGATAGGTGATGATGTAGAAATAGGAGAGAAATGTCAGAAAAAAGGGAGTGAGGGCAATGGTGCCTGTGACTGTATTGAGCAGCCAAAGGTTGAGCTCAGTGTTTCCACAGGCCAGATCCAACAATGGCTTAATATCACAGAAGAAATGATGGACATGATTGGGACCACAGAAGCTCAAACGAGATGTCATTACAGAGTGAAGTAAGGCATGGAAAAAGCCCAGGGTCCAGATAGTAACAGTCATGTGAATACAGAGCTGGTGATTCATGATCACAGAATAGTGGAGTGGTCTGCAGATAGCCACAAAGCGGTCAAATGCCATCACTGGCAGCAGCATGGCCTCAGTGCTACCCAGGAAGTGGAAGAAATGGAGCTGAGTTATGCATCCCAAGAAGGAAATTGCTTTGCTTGTGGAGAGGAGGTTCTGCAGCATCTTTGGCAGTGTCACAGTGGAGAAGCAGATATCTAGACATGCTAGGTTTCCCAGGAAGAAATACATAGGTGAGTGGAGTCTTGGGTCCAAGATGACAATCATCAGGATGGCTCCATTCCCAGTTATATTGACAAAGTAGATTGTGAAGAAAACCACAAAGAGAATAGGGTTTAATTCTTGTATATCTGTTACTCCCAGGAGGAGAAATTCAGTGACTGAGGTTTGATTAGACATCACCTATAAGAAAGGACAATTAGTATATAATACTACCCTGCATGTTAACCAGTCGTTCTAGCCATAGATTTTCTTTTCATAACCAAAATATTTTGAGAGGTAGTTATTTTTTTTCCATGATGCCTTCTCAATTTTTTCCTGGTATTTATCCATTATTATGTTAAGTAACAATGTTAAATACATGTCTGCTGTGGGTTGTGATCAAACATCTTCTAATTTACTACATTATTCATAATCATTTCCTTTTTATTAATAGAACTTTTTAAAAAAATTTTTGATAACATTTTATTTAATCAAAGATGCCAAAATAATGTGATGTTAACAAGAAAGCATTATAAGACATTTTCTGTTTACATTGACATTTGAATAAATTTTTAAATTCTGCATTTTAATATGTAAGCAATATGAAAAAGATGAATGTAATTAACTCTCCATTCTTGCTTTTGAGTCTTTCAAAGGCTTTGTTAACAAATCTTTTAATAGAACACAAGCTCATCATATTTTCTTTGTGTGACCATTTCCATTTTGACCTTATCTCCTCCTTATCTCTTTCTTAAGTTGGCTTCACCATGGAGTAGCTTTTAAATAGTTCACAATGTAGATATCTAAAAGGTAAATACACTTGAAAGATTCTAACTAGAGGAGGTTGAGAATAGATGGACTTATTGCAACCACTGGCCTTTTATAGAAAAGAATCATAGCACCAAAATAATTGGCCAATGTGATTACATGAAATTAAAATATTCTGTGTAGCCAAGATCCTATTCATAGAGCCTACAGAATGGGCAAAAACATTCTCTAGGTATATGTAAGGCAAAGGATTAGTATCATCTAAAGTATGTAATGGATTGCAATAGTTAACCACAGTAAAGTCTACAAATCAATAAATTGACCAATAACTAAATAGACATTTCTCAAAAATAAGATATGAATGGCTAATAAATAATTTTAAAATTTTGAGCTTCCTTAGTTACCAAAGAAATGCAAGTTAATCTCCTTTGACATTTCTCTCACTCTGGACACAATGAAATTCATTAAGAAAGCAGAAGACAACAAATGCTCTTGAGGAATGTAAAGTGGTGCAGCCACCACGGAAATCAGGCTGTTTGTTTCTCTACAAACTAAAGACCACCATGTGACCCAGCTATACGGAATTTGAGATGGATCTATAGAAATGTATGTCCTACTACAGAGATAAGTTGCATATCTATGTTTATTCCTGTTGTATTCACAATGGTCACGGAAATAAATTAGCCTAGATGTTCATGATGTGACAGCAAATAATGAAAACTTGGTACATATACACAATGAAATTTTATCCATCTGAAAAGTAAAGTGAAATTATGGATTTGCCAGAACTGTGATGTTAAGCAGGCAAACTAAGCAAAGAAGGACAAATACCATATGTTGTCTCTTATATTCAGACCTAGTTAAATATGTAGATCCAAGTTGGTCTGAACATGGGAAAAAAACCCAGAAAACTAGAAAGGTGACCATGTGATTAGGGAAAGAAGAATTTTTAAAAGGAAAGTGGAAGACAGTGGAACAATGTGGAAGGAAATTGCAGGGGACCATATAAGAGGAGGAGACAGGGAGAAAACAGGAGTGGGAGCTAGGTCAACCAAAATGAAATATGCTTGAAAATCCCATGTGGAAATCTACTATCTTGCAAGCTAATTTTAAAAACAAAATTAATACATTTTCATGCATAAACATGAAAAGGAAAGCTATGTTTTAATATAGTATTATAAGCTATGTTTTAATATAGTAGTATTATATTATTTATCTATGTACATTATTGAGAGCAGGGAAAAATTCTATGTAAGAACATTTCTATTTTTCTACATTATATATTATTTATGTAACCACTCAAGCCTTAGAAATAACTAGATGAAGAAAATAATTAATGAACTGAGGAAAAATTATAAGGATCCTGAGGGATTCTTAGTTTTATAGCTAGAAGACCTTCTGAGAAATGGGGTTGCCACTTGTGTAATTCTGTCAAGTGTTGCTTCCAAACAATTCAGGGTTAGTGTCTTGATAGTGTTGCCTCTTCTATGTGTTTATAAACACAACAGACATTTGTGTTTAAAATCTAGTGCCATGGCAAAATATACTTACCATTCTATTAGTCAGAAATCAAAGTAATAGCACTAAAACACATACAGGGAAAATATTTACCTATGAAAGAAAACTATCAACCGGACTGCTTCGTACACTCACAACTTATTTTTGTTCATCACATTTTAATATTTAGAACTTTCCAATTTGGAGAACTACACATTCTCCAAACAGGAACCAAGTACAATGTAATTAGAGGAAACATAGCATTGAAATACAGAAGCCAAAGAGCTTTCATGAGCATCACACACGGTGAGGAGTCCATCACTAGGAAGGAAATCAGAATGCTTATTAGGGTTTAATGTTACAAACGGACAGACTAAAGAATGGGACATTTCAATCTTAATTCATTCTCTTACCTGACTGAGTGTTAAAACATTTTCTTTTTCAGGCACATGTCCAGTCATTGCACAGGTTGTGAAGTATTTGAAGTGGCAGTTCATGCTACACATCTGGCTTACAGTCTTCATCTGTAGACACCTCTCTATTGTCCTGGAATTCTGAAAGCACTGTAACAAGACTGAGATCTAGACATGAAAGTCCTAAGGGAGCTTGTCCCTCAGGCTGAGCAGGTTAGATGTGAAAATACATAGGGTACTTTTATTCACCTGTCACTGGGGAAACTAAGCTTGCACAATTCCTCTGTGCTTCTTGTGTTTTTTCCTTTTGTTTGTTCCTTATTTTCAGATACATGAACAATGGAGGTCTAGGTGGCCATGCACATCAACAGTCAATTTCCTGTTATCTCTTTAGATTTTTGAGTTCAATCCCTCTCATATATAAATTTCCTTGAAATGCATTATCCACTTAATGGAAAAAGTAGTCATAAAAGTTTTATTTTTAATTGATGGCAGATACATTGTTTTGACTTGTGCTATTGAATAATCTTTCCCACTTGTGATGGTTTGTATATGTTTGGCCCAGGGAGTGGTACTATTAGAATTTGTGGCCCTGTTTGAGTAGGTTTGCCATTTTTGCAGTAGGCATTGCACTGTGTGTGTGGGCTTTATGACCTTCATCCTAGCTTCCTGAAAGTCAATATTCTGCTAGCTGCCTTTAGATAAAGATGTAGAACTCTCAGAACTGCCTGCACTATGCCTGCCTAGATGCTGCCATACTCTCACCTTGATGATAATGGATTGAACCTCTGCACCTGTAAGCCAGACCCAATTCAATATTGTCCTTTATATGATTTGCCTCGGTCGTGGTGTCTGCTCACAGCAGTAAAATCCTAAGACACCATTCCTATTCTCCTGTCTTCATCTCCCAAGTATTGTAATTATAGAGATGTACCACTATGACTGACTCAAGATATGTCTATTTTCTGTGAAGCTATATCATGTTACCTTAGAATTACCTGTTATACAGTCTCTCTTTTCTCCAACATCAGTCTTCATACCTTCAATGTTAGTGTAAGAGATAGCCCAGTGGATAGGGTGCCTGCTGTGCAAGCATGAACAACATAGTTTCTAATCCCAAGACCCACCTAAAAGCCAGAATCGAGGAGTGGCAACCTGAAATACCAGGACTCAAAGGGAAAGATCGAAGATTCCTGGAGAAAATTGACTAGCTAGATGAGTCATATCAGAGAGCTCTTGTTCAGGGAAAGGTCTTGCCTCAATAAAGTGAAGAGTGATTGAAGATGATACCCAATGTGAATTTCAACCCTCCACAAGTAAATGAACAAACACAAAGACACATGTGCCTTACAAATTCAACCATGTGTAAAAAGAAGAAAACCAAATATTTCTGGGTGCTTGGATTTATTCTTGTGGCCTCTTTTCTATTTCACTGGTCTATGTCTCTGTTTTTGTACTAGAAACCTGTTTGTCATACACCACCTCTGTCCCCCTTAAGAGAGGAACCTTTGTCTTCTTTGCCTTCAGTGGCTGATGGCATCAGAGATCTTCCCCCTTTACCGCCTATTAAGGATCATTCTTTGCCCCCACATAGGGAGGAAATTAATACCTCAGACCTTTATCCTTACTTAATTGATCTTGATAATGGACTGCCACCTACTAAAGAGGCCACAATCACTCTAGCCTCCCCCCGCCCCCCATTGAGAGGCACTGCCGCACTCCAGTCTTTCTTTCCCCCACTACCCTATGGGACTTTAGATGCAGTTTGTTTGTTTGTTTGTTTTTTGGTTTTTCGAGACAGAGTTTCTCTGTGTATCCTTGGCTGTCCTGGAACTCACTTTGTAGACCAGGCTGACCTCGAACTCAGAAATCCGCCTGCCTCTGCCTCCCAAGTGCTGGGATTAAAAGCGTGGGCCACCACACCTGGCTTAGATGCAGGTTTTGACCCACCTGCCATGACAGGTGCCCACCGTCAGTTAACTGCTGACATAGCATTCCTGTGCCATATGGTAGAGACCTAAAAGGAATAAGTACAATTGCTTAGAGCTCTCCAGTCATTGGAGGTCGAGGTGCATGATCTAACTAATGCCTTCCCCTCAGCAACAGTGGCCTCAGGTCTCTGTTAAAACTAAAAAAGATCAGAAAAAGAAGGTCCTAGCCTTCCTCCTCTCCCTAAGGAGTGGAATCACAGTCTCTAGTGATTCCCCGTTCCCAAAAACTGACTTGAAGGAAAGCCAGAGAGCTAGTGAGGAAGAGGAGGAAATAGATGATGAGCTTCAGCCGATTCACAGGAGACCGAGGTTACTGAGGCACCTCCAGCCAAGCCCGATGATATCCTTCCCTGCTATCACTATCAACTGCTAGATTTAAGATTCTGGAAAAACTTAAAATGGCAGTATCTAATTACAGCCCTACTGTCCCCTTTACTTTAGCACTCCTTGAATCCTCTACAGACTTACACCTAAAGAATTTTCGCAGCTCACTTGAGCTGCAGTCAAAGGTGGCAACTTTGTATTATGGAAATCAGAGGTGGCAGAGACAGCAAAAGAAATCAAAATTAAAAACTGCGTGTGACCAGACACTAAGTCATGGACAGCGAGGAAGATTTTGGCCGGCTGCCTGGCCCCTGACTGATTCAGCCACACATTTACAGGGGATCGGGCATTCAAAAAACCCTCAAGTCAGCACTCGGACACTTAGGTGGACAGAACAAGAAGGAAATAGTCCCATACGTGATTTCTGATTTACCAGTCAATCTCTGGGAGAGAGATATTCTCTTCCAAATGAATGTTTTCATGTGCAGCAATGAAGTGGTGACAAAACAAATGCTGACCCATGATTTCTGCCAGGACAAGGATTAGGAAAACAAGTACAAGGCATAAAAGAACCTTTGACTATGATGCAGAGATTTGACCAGCAAGGCTCGGGATCCCAGCCTCAGCCTTTTTCCTAACAGCCATGGTAATGCTTGCTCCCCAGACTCACACAGAGAAAATTTCCTGGAATGATATTGCCCCTGTCTGGGTTGATCAGTGGCCACTAACTCAAGAGAAACTGTCTGCTGCAAAACAGTTAGTGCTGGAACAGTTGGCAGCTGGTCACATTGGCCATCTTCCTCTCCCTGGAACACCCCAATTTTTGTTATTAAGCAAAAGTCTGGCAAGTGGAGACTCTTATGGGAGCCCCGCAGCCTGGACTTCCATCTCCTGCCACCATCCCAGCAAATTTCTTTAAAATTCTTACTGATTTAAAAGATTCCTTTTTCTCCATACCCCTTCATTCATATTGTCATCATTTTGCATTTAGCCTTTCTCAAAATAATTTCCAGGGACCCATGGATCACTTTTACTGACAAGTTGTACCTCAGGCCATGGCAAATAGCCCTACCCTAGCTCAGAAATATGTAGCCCATGTAATCCAACCTGTTAGAAATGCTTGGCCACGCCCTTCTGGTCCACACCAGCACTGGGGCACCTTGGGCATATAGTCTGCAGACACCCACAAGGTACCCACAGGACCCTCCATGGGACCTTAAGATCTCTGGTGATTGGAACATAGCTTCTGCACCAATCCAATCGTGCAGGACCTGAGAATGCGATAATTAGGGAAGCAGAAAACCTGGCCTGATCAGGGGAACAAGTCCCTTCTGGTCCATGCCAGCACTGGGGTACCTTGGGCACAGAGTCTGCGGACACCCACAAGGTACACACAGGACCCTCCACGGGATCTTAAGACCTCTGGTGAGTGGATCATAACTTCTGCCAGGAGGCAGGTTTGAACATCAGATATCTGGGCACCTTCCCTGCAAGAGGAGAGCTTGCCTGCAGAGAGTACTCTGAACACTGAAACTCAGGAGAGAGCTATTCTCCCAGGTCTGCTGATATAGGCTAACAGAAACACCTTAGGAACAAGCTCTAACCAGAGACAACTAGAACAACTAACTCCAGAGATTACCAGATGGCAAAAGGCAAATGTAAGAATCTTACTAACAGAAACCAAGACCACTCACCATCATCAGAACACAGCACTCCCACCCCACCCAGTCCTGGGCACCTCAACACAACCGAACAGATAGTCCCGGATTTAAAAGCATATCTCATGATGATGGCAGAGGACATCAAGAAGGACTTTAATAACTCACTTAAAGAAATACAGGAGAACACTGCTAAACAGGTAGAAGACATTAAAGAGGAAGAACAAAAATCCCTTAAAGAATTGCAGGAAAACATGACCAAACAGGTGATGGAATGGAATAAAACCATCCAAGAACTAAAAAGAGAAGAAGACACAATAAAAAACCCAAAGTGAGGCAACACTGGAGATAGAAAACCTAGGAAAGAAATCTGGAACCATAGATGTGAGCATCAGCAACAGAATACAAGAGATGGAAGAGAGAATCTCAGGTGCAGAAGATTCCATAGAGAACATCTGCACAACAATCAAAGAAAATACAAAACGCAAAAGGATCCTAACTCAAAACATCCAGGAAATCCAGGACACAATGAGAAGACCAAACCTAAGGATAATAGGAATAGATGAGAATGAAGATTTTCAACTTAAAGGGCCAGCAAATATCTTTAACAAAATTATAGAAGAAAACTTCCCAAACCTAGAGAAAGAGATGCCCATGAACATTCAAGAAGCCTACAGAATTCCAAATAGACTGGACCAGAAAAGAAATTACTCCTGACACATAATAATCAGAACAACAAATGCACTAAATAAAGATAGAATATTAAAAGCAGTAAGGGAAAAAGGTCAAGTAACATATAAAGGCAGGCCTATCGGATTTACACTAGACTTTTCACCAGAGACTATGAAAGCCAGAAGATCCTGGACAGATGTCATACAGACCCTAAGAGAACACAAATGCCAGCCCAGGCTACTATACCCAGCCAAACTCTCAATTACAACAGACTGAGAAAACAAATTATTCCACGAAAAACCCAAATTCACACATTATCTTTCCATGAATCCAGCCCTTCAAAGGATAATAACAGAAAAAACCAATACAAGGACAGAAACCACGCCCTAGAAAAACGCAAGAAAGTAATCCCTCAACAAACGAAAAACAAGACAGCCACAAGAACAGAATGCCAACTCTAACAACAAAAATAATAGGAAGCAATAATTACTTTACCTTAATATCTCTTAATATCAATGGAATCAATTCCCCAATAAAAAGACATAGACTAACAGACTGGCTACACAAACAGGATCCAACATTCTGCTGCTTACAGGAAACCCATCTCAGGGAAAAAGACAGACACTACCTCAGAGTGAAAGGCTGGAAAACAATTTTCCAAGCAAATGGTCTGAAGAAACAAGCTGGAGTAGCCATTCTAATATTGAATAAAATCGACTTCCAACCCAAAGTTATCAAAAAAGACAAGGAGGGACACGTTATACTCATCAGCTTCCAAACGCTGACACCATTGCACACACTAGCAAGATTTGCTGAAAGGACCCAGATATAGCTGTCTCTTGTGAGACTAGGCTGGGGCCTAGCAAACACAGAAGTGAATGCTCACAGACAGCTATTGGATGGATCAGAGGGCCCCAGTGGAGGGGCTAGAGAAAGTACCGAAGGATCTAAAGGGATCTGCAACCCTATAGGTGGAACAATATTATGAACTAACCAGCACCTCGGAGCTCTTGACTCTAGCTGCATATGTATCAAAAGATGGCCTAGTCGTCCATAACTGGAAAGAGAGGCCCATTGGACTTGCAAACTTTATATGCCCCAGTACAGGGGAACGCCAGGGCTAAAAAGTGGGAGTGGCTGGGTAGGGGAGTGGGGGGGGGTGAGGGTATGGGGGACTTTTGGGATAGCATTGGAAATGTAAATGAGTAAAATACCTAATTAAAAAAAAAGAAATGCTTGACCACAAATATATATACTTCATTACACAGATGACATTTTGCTTGCAGCCCCTAATAAATAACAGGCCTTCTCATGTTTTCAGCAACTTAAAAAGCACTAAGTTCTTGGGGACTTAAAATTGCCCCCGAAAAGCTTCAGATAAAAGATCCTTATTCCTGTCTGGATTATGAACTCTAGTTGGGATAGGTCTGTACCCCCAAAGGTTGAGCTTCAACTTTCTTCCCTTAAAACTTTACATGATTATCAACAGTTTTTCAGGAACCTCCAGTGTGTTCACCCCTATCTAAAGATTCCTCCTGAGGTTTTAGTTTCCCTCAGTGAATGCCTCTCAGGAGACTCCCATCCTTTTCCCCCCAGAGCCCTTATGCCCCAAGCCATTTCAGCCCCGCAGCAGATAAGTCATGCCACATCTTCCCAAATCTCATTTCAAATTCATTATACTGCCCCACTTTATTTTATTGTCTGTGCTACCACACATACCCTGGAGGGGGGTCTCTGGCAGCAGCCCCAGACCCCCACCAAATAGGATATCCTTTGTTATGGGTATATCTCCCCTCAAGTCCAAGTAAGGTCTTAGCAACCTATTATTCTTTGTCTGCTGCCCTAATTGTTAAAGCATGAATAATGTCCAGACACTATTTTGGCAAAAATCCTGATATTATCATTATCCCTTATACCTCAGATCAAGCTGAATGGCTTCTTCAATCTAATGATGATTTGGCTATAGCCTGTGCCCCCTTTGTGTGCACCATAGATAATCATTATCCAAATACCTCCTTATACAATTTGCAAAGATGCATTCCTTGACTTTCCCCAAAGACTCCAGACCTTGAAGGCTCATTGGTGTTTACAGATGGTTCCTCAACAGGCAAAGCTGCCTATGTTGTACCAGATCAGGTTACTTCAGTGCAGTCCCCATATTTCTCTGCCCAGCTGGTAGAATTGTTTGCAGTCCTTCAGGTTTTTAAAATGTTACCAATGACCCCATTTAATTTGTATACCGATAGTGCCTATGTGGCCCATTCTATTTCTGTTTTAGAGACAGTTCCATATATTAAGCCTGCTTCTACTGCTTCCAAATTATTTGTGGAGATCCAATCCCTAATCATTAAAAGGACAGTGCCATTTTTTTTGGTGGGACATTTGAGAGCCAATTCTGGCATGGGTGGTCCTCTGTCACATGGAAATGCCCTGACTGATGGGGCCACTTTCGTAGTATTCCCCTCCCTACTTGATTCCATAGATTTGACTAAATGGGCTCATGCTCTGCATCACTTAAATGCTTCTACCTTGTGCCAGATGTTCAAGATTTCTAGAGATGAAGCAAGAGAAATAGTTAAGTCCTGTGGTGGATGTGCCACTCTGCTGCATGTTCCTCACCTGGGAGTCAACCCCAGGGGACTCATCCCTAATGAACAATGACAGATGGATGTTACCCATTTTCCCTCCTTTGGTTAAAATATGTGCATGTTACAGTTGATACCTATAGCAGATTTATACATGCATCTCCCCTTTCTGGACAGGCATTGTGTGATGTGATATCACATACTTTACAGTGCATAGCTGCCATGGGAAAACCACAGATGATTAAAACTGACAATGGCACTGGCTATACAGGAACCAAGTTCCAACAGTTTTGTTCCCAGTTTGACATCAAACATGTTACTGGTGTTCCCTATAATCCTCATCAGACTTAATAAAATATGCTTTGGCACTTGACTGAATTTAACGATGCTTATTCCCCCTTGACACCTCGAAATAAGCTCAATCATGCTCTCTGTGTTCTTAACTTCTTGTCCCTGGGCAATGAAGTCAGGTCGGCAGCTGACTGCCTGTGGCATCCTAAGTCACAGATTCTTATGCATTAATGCGATGGAAAGATCCCCTCACTGGACAGTGGAAAGGGCCAGATCCCATCCTCATTTGGGGACGAGGGTCCGCTTGCATCTATTGTAAAGAGAAAGCTGGCCCAAGATGGTTACCAGAGAGGCTAGTAAAAACTCTTAACCTATCTGTGTCCAGAATGGAGCAACTGTATCCTCCTGAGACAAATCTCATTTCTTTTCCAGATACTGTTCCAGATGAAGATACTCGTGATCTTGTGGCTGACTAGAATAATCACCAATCTTCAACTGCCTCCACCCAAATCTCCTAATAATAGGCACATCCCTTGGAATTATACTTGAGTGGTCCTTTCAGAGAGAAGAAATGATATTGTCTGGGCCACTTCCAAGATTTCCACCAATATTTGGTGGCCGGCCAGCCTTACCCCTGATCTTTGCAAACTAGTGCAGGGAGTGGTGGCCCCCTGTGGTCTTGAATACCAGCTAGATTTATACAAAGCCCCAGAAGATAATATGCCCAACACCCAGAGTAATATTTCTCAAGATTTATTGATTTCGGTTAGTAGCTCAGCCAAACGTGGCTGCAATAATTCCATCAGGAGAACCTTACTTCAAGATACAGATTTTTACACCCACTGCACCACCATGGCTGCTCCTCCATCATAAGTGCAGTGGCAAAACTGACCTTTATTGTGCCAGCTGGGGTTGTGAGACCTTGAGGGCAGCCAACTGGAATCCTACCTCCTCCTGGGATTATATTACTGTTTCCTGGAATTTTTCACGCCCCCAGAATTCTTTAAATACCAATCCTCTCTGTAAAAATTCTGTGTCACCTAGGTTGGTGCCTTCCCCTGTCCATTATATTGACAGACCATGCTATGTCCAAAAATCGGGTACAGGGATTTTCATGGGGTCTCCACCTTTATCAATCAGGCACAGATACTGGCCTCACATTTACCATTAAGCTCCTCAAAGCACCTGTTCATGCCAAATTGCCAGTTCCTATTCGTTCCAACCCTGTTTTAGTCCCCCAACTGCAGCCACCCAAAAAAACCTGACCCTCTGTCTTTTACAGAAACTGCTCATACCACTACCTTAAAAACTTCCTTTGCTCCCATAGCCAATCCTCCCCACTCCATTCAGACCAAAAACCTTAACCTCACTTTAGTGAATCAAACCTTCCTTATGCTCAATGCCACCTCCTCTCCTCTAACTTTGTTGATAATTGCTGGCTGTGTTACCATTCCCAACCACCTTTTAATGATGGCATTGCTGTTCCTGGCCATTTTACCCCTACAAATAATTCCCACCATTGCCGCTGGCAACCTGGAGAGTGGAATGGTTTATTCCTCTCTCAGGTCTCTGGATTAGGCCTCTGTGTGACTCATAATACACTTCTTCCACAGTATGCCCATCTTTGTAATGTTACCCTTGCACCTGAGATTAATAGCCAGTATTTAGTTCCTCCAAATCATACTTGGTGGGTTTTCCTTGATAGCCTCATGCCCTGTCTTTCAGCCAGTCCTTTTTCTGCCAAGAATTCTGATTTTTGCATTCTTGGACAATTGGTCCCTCAATTAATTTATTATCATTCAGAAAAGTTTTTTTTTTTTCATTTGTGGGATCAGTCTGCTGATTCCTCCCCTTCACTGGTTCACTAGCTAAGAGAGTCCCTAACTGCCATCACCATTTCTGCCCTTCTAGGCCTTGGTGCCATGGGTGTGGTGACTGTCATCTCCTCATATGTTCTCTCCAAGTCTAGGTATCAAGGACTCAGTGTCACCATTGATAAAGACATTCAGCGTCTCCAACAAGGCATTGATGACCTCTCTGATTCCCTCTCCTACTTAGCTGAATTTGTCCTCCAAAAATCACAGAGGACTTGATTTACTCTTTTTACAGCAGGGAGAGCTGTGTGCAGCTCTCAAGGAAGAATCCTGCTTTTATGTAGACAAGACTGGGGTGGTCAAAGAAAGCATGAGAAAAGTCAGAAAAGGACTAGGGAAGAGAGTGAGAGAGAGTGAGAGAGAAGAGAGCTGGTATAAAAATTGGTTTTCAACCTCTCTGTGGTTTTCAACCCTACTTCCTTCCATTTTGGGACCACTAGTGGGATTGATTTTGCTTATTTCATTTGGCCCCTGGCCCCTTAACAGACTTACCAACTTTGTGAAATGTCAGATAGATGATTTGGCAGCAAAATCTATCCATGTACATTATTATAAATTAGCTATGGAGGACCAAGAGATTCGAGACGAGGTTGATATTCACTCCAGGGTATTCCCAAAACCCATCTCTACCCAATGCAATTAAGGGGAACTTCCACCCCAGGACCAAGTAGAGAGCGGTCACCCAGAACCCTCTCTGACTGGTGAACTAAGTTCTTACTTGGGCTTTGAGGCAAAGTACTGCAAGGGAATATAAAGCAAAAACTAAAAATATCTTTCTGGGTTCCCTGAGGGACAATCCTGACTGCATAGGGGTTGATGTCCAAACTATCCCCTCTCCAGGAAAAAGACATCAGGACTGGTATGGCCCTAATGCCTCACTGGACAATACCAGGAGGACTGGAGCCATTACAAGGTCCCCTTTAGTCACTGGAGGTCAAGCCTCTATCTCTGCCTTAGCAAATGCTAAAATTGCCATGGTCCTTCTGTACTAAGAAAATGGGGGAGATGTTGGAAGTGATCTTGTTTGAACATTGACTGCCTTAAGTGCTTGCTGGCACAAAGTCTTGGCCTCAGTGGGAAAGTACCAGCCCAGCTGAGTACAAATAGACATAGATCCTGAAGTTAGCAGAGAACAAATAGCTATAAATCTTGTGGGCAGGTGCCTAATAACCCATTCTGTTCTGATCTTCCTGATGAACTATTTATTCAGTCAATATCCAGTTCCTGGGAACAGGTACATTTCCCAGAGACAAAGCAACCCCACTCCACCCCCCTTCCTGCTCCTATGAGCATATAACCTGTGAGGGAAAAATAAATATTTGTCAGCTTGATCAGACTTCTTGACTTGCTGTCCATTCTTCACATTTCCTATCCCCCATTCTCTTCCAGATGCCCACAAGTCCCCGTGGACTGTCCTGTGGGTCAGGACAAATAGTTAGCAGGTGATCTTCCTGAGATGGTCTGCCTCGAATTATTATCCATGAAAGATTTGTTCCTATAGACAAGACCCAGGAGAAAGTTATTTTAGGAAAGATTCCTGCTATTAATATGCTTTTCCTGTTATTATTGAATGTATATAACAATCACTAGGTATTAGCTCACCATTTTGTGCAGAGCTCTGCAGATATAGGAAGATGTAATGTCTTAAATTGATGCTATGTAGACAAATGATTTATTAATTTTTAATGATGATCCTATAATAATTCCTAAAATCACATCAGTATTTATTAAGCTCTTTTATAGTGGGATGCTATTATATTATTTTCTGATATTCAAAACTGCAATGGGAACTCTGCCAGTCTCCCATGTGTCAGCAGTTAATTGCTTCTAGATAGTAATCAGACTTTCTACTACTCAGAGTGCATTCCAAGATGTTGTAAAACAATTAACTAAAACTCCTTAAAATGGAACTAATGATTTATTATAGGTTCTAGGATAGAAGATAAAATATTGTCTGGGTTTACCTATACAAAACTTCACTAATAACAGTTATGGTTTTTAACTTTCAATGAACCTGTGAAGCTGTGATGGGTGATGAATGTTTAGCCAGATAAGTATTCCTAAATGATACACATGTAAACCTACTCTGTTGTAAATTTCTATTTCAATTTATGATTTGATTTTATGTGTGAATTTGTGATGAACTTTTTAACATGTAATCATGTATTCAGAAAGGTGTTTAAGTGCTGAGGACAAAGAGAAGAGTCATAACTGAGCTGAGAAGAATTGAGCTGTGAGAGCCATCTGAGCTGAGAAGTTTTTAGAGAGAATACTTTTTACATAGAACTGAACTCAAGAAGAATTTGGAAGTATAGGCATAGCATTCGGAGAAAAGGCAGTGAGAGTAAGAGCATTATTTTGACATCAGAGCAGCAGGAGTGAGCAAGATTAGAAGGAGAATGCAGAGTGGAATTACTTAGAACTCTAGGTAACATAAAAAACCAAGAGAGTAATGTGCAGAATGCAGACAGAAAGAGGGAAAAGAAGGTGCTGCTGAGAGCAGAAGCAGCAAGTAGGTTTCTCCTTACCATGACACAGTACAGCTCTTTTCTTAATAACAAGGAAGGCTTAGTTTTATTAAGGGAACAAATCTTTCTTCTTACTAACTTGGGTTTAATTTATTTAGCACTAAAAGGGTAGAAGCTTTTTCTTTCTCTGTGCAATAAAGTTTGGAGTTCATTTTTTCATCCAGAATGAGTGACTTCATTCTGCAATAGTGTTTGGTCTTTTGCTTCATATGCATGTGTAAGCATGCATATGTGTGTATAAGTATGTAATTATGAGAATGTATGCAAGCTTGTCCCAACTGGTTTGAATGGGAATGTATAAATGCACATGTCTGAACGTGTATATGAATTTATGTTTTTATGCACATTTCCTTATGTAAAAGGATTTTTTTCTGCAAGCATTATTCTCTTCTCCTGGTTCAATAGAAGTTTATTGCTCCATTTGTTGTCGAATTGCTCTGGCTAATACTTCAAGTACTATGTTGAAAAGGTAGGGAGAAAGTGGGCAGCCTTGTCTAGTCCCTGATTTTAGTGGGATTGCTTCCAGCTTCTCTCCATTTACTTTGATGTTGGCTACTGGTTTGCTGTAGATTGCTTTTATCATGTTTAGGTATGGGCCTTGAATTCCTGATCTTTCCAACACTTTTATCATGAATGGGTGTTGGATCTTGTCAAATGCTTTTTCTGCATCTAACGAGATGATCATGTGGTTTTTGTCTTTGAGTTTGTTTATATAATGGATTACATTGATGGATTTTCGTATATTAAACCATCCCTGAATCCCTGGAATAAAACCTACTTGGTCAGGATGGATGATTGCTTTAATGTGTTCTTGGATTCGGTTAGCGAGAATTTTATTGAGGATTTTTGCATCGATGTTCATAAGAGAAATTGGTCTGAAGTTCTCTATCTTTGTTGGATCTTTCTGTGGTTTAGGTATCAGAGTAATTGTGGCTTCATAAAATGAGTTGGGTAGAGTACCTTCTACTTCTATTTTGTGAAATAGTTTGTGCAGAACTGGAATTAGATCTTCTTTGAAGGTCTGATAGAACTCTGCACTAAACCCATCTGGTCCTGGGCTTTTTTTGGTTGGGAGACTATTAATAACTGCTTCTATTTCTTTAGGTGATATGGACTGTTTAGATGGTCAACTTGATCCTGATTCAACTTTGGTACCTGGTATCTGTCCAGAAATTTGTCCATTTCATCCAGGTTTTCCAGTTTTGTTGAGTATAGCCTTTTGTAGAAGGATCTGATGGTGTTTTGGATTTCTTCAGGATCTGTTGTTATGTCTCCCTTTTCATTTCTGATTTTGTTAATTAGGATTTTGTCCCTGTGCCCTTTAGTGAGTCTAGCTAAGGGTTTATCTATCTTGTTGATTTTCTCAAAGAACCAACTCCTCGTTTGGTTAATTCTTTGAATAGTTCTTCTTGTTTCCACTTGGTTGATTTCACCCCTGAGTTTGATTATTTCCTGCCGTCTACTCCTCTTGGGTGAATTTGCTTCCTTTTTTTCTAGGGCTTTTAGATGTGTTGTCAAGCTGCTAGTATGTGCTGTCTCCCGTTTCTTCTTGGAGGCACTCAGAGCTATGAGTTTCCCTCTTAGAAATGCTTTCATTGTGTCCCATAGGTTTGGGTACGTTGTGGCTTCATTTTCATTAAACTCTAAAAAGTCTTTAATTTCTTTCTTTATTCCTTCCTTGACCAAGGTATCATTGAGAAGAGTGTTATTCAGTTTCCACGTGAATGTTGGCTTTCCATTATTTATGTTGTTATTGAAGATCAGTCTTAGGCCATGGTGGTCTGATAGGATACATGGGACAATTTCAATATTTTTGTATCTTTTGAGGCCTGTTTTGTGACCAATTATATGGTCAGTTTTGGAGAAGGTCCCGTGAGACTATGCCGGGGCCTAGCAAACACAGAAGTGGATGCTTACAGTCAGCTAATGGATGGATCATAGGGCTCCCAATGGAGGAGCTAGAGAAAGTAGCCAAGGAGCTAAAGGGATCTGCAACCCTATAGGTGGAACAACATTATGAACTAACCAGTATCCCGGAGCTCTTGACTCTAGCTGCATATATATCAAAAGATGGCCTAGTCGGCCATCACTGGAAAGAGAGGCCCATTGGACTTGCAAACTTTATATGCCCCAGTACAGGGGAACACCAGGGCCAAAAAGGGGGAGTGGGTGGGCAGGGGAGTGGGGGTGGGTGGATATGGGGGACTTTTGGTATAGCATTGGAAATGTAAATGAGCTAAATACCTAATAAAAAATGGAAAAAAAAATAAAAGTGACTACTGGTATATTGAAAAAAAAAAAAAAAAAAAAGAAGTTTATTGCTCCAAACTTTCTCCTAGCCTAACAAGTAAGAGGCATCTGGACAAAAGGAAAAAGGCTCTAGAAATTAATCCTTTACTTAATCTCCTGCTGTTTTAGGATGAGGTGCTAAGTGCCAGAGACTGCAGTTTCTGATCTCACAGATACACAGAAGACAGGTTAGCTATAGTAGCAAAGTAACTTAAACTTAGAAAAGTAAACTTCTAACTATTATACTGCAACCCTAAATATATCAAAAGACAAAATCTTACCCTCTGCTGACGCTCTTCCTCCTACTATACCTCAAGAAGAACCAACAAGAAAGAAGACCCTGCTGGGACTGGACCCTGGTACCCACCCCATCCAGAGCCCGTATTTCTTAAATTTCATTTCTACTGTAATCATCTTCACAGAACAGAGAGAGCTGTGCTCCAGAGTTTCTTGTTCTCAGCAAACATAACTTCCATAAATTATCCGCATGTCTTCCTCTTCTAATGGACAGTATACCTCTTGTGGCAATGAGCAGAGGAACACCTTATTGGCAGTGTTGTTCTTATATGTGTAAGGGGCAGAGCAAATGGCAGTTTGTGCATTCTAGGTTGATGTTTGGCTTGGTGATCAAAATTGTTTAATGCCTAGGACACATAAAATTAGGCAAACGTTATATGCCCCAGTAAAGGGGAATGCCAGGGCCAAAAAATGGGAATGGGTGGGTAGGGGAGTGGGGGGGAGGACTTTTGGGATAGCATTGGAAATGTAATTGAAGAAAATACGTAATAAAAAAAAGAAAAAAAATCAAATCAAATCAAATCAAATCAAATCAAATCAAATCAAATCCAGGTGGTGTAGCATGGGAGGAGGAGAACAGGGACAGAGATCTGCATTATGCCATCCCTCATGGGAAGGCTGGAAAAAGATGCCCAGAGACTTGCCCTTCAAGAAGGGTGGGTCACAGAGCTCTTCCCACCAAAATGTAGACCAGCCAAGTCACTCACAGACCTGCCCTCCAGCCCTTAGCACAGATGAGACATAGATACTTGGCTGGCACTACTGAAGCTCAATCAGAGGAAGTCACCCAGTAATACACCAGCCAAGGTGTTAGCCTGAAGAAGAAGCCTCCACAATGTGTGAGTATGTGGTGGACAGATGGGAGAGGAAAAGTGGAGCAGCTTGAGCATTATGAAGTCAAATGGAACTGGAGTCTTAAGGGTGGAAAGAAGTGACCTGCTGAGTGGCCATCCCAGCCAACTGGGGACTTGGTGAGGTTCAAGCCTGAGCTGCCACTGAGGTTCATGTCTGGATCCTTAACTAAGCAGCAGCAGGAGGTGTTGTCAATGTCCATGGTCCACATTACCACTAGAGAACACGGGGTCATCCCTCATCAGGAGAGTAGCAGAGAATCATTTAGATTTCCAGTAGCTGTGTAGA
The DNA here is from genome assembly GCF_000001635.26 of Mus musculus. Taxonomy (NCBI): domain Eukaryota; kingdom Metazoa; phylum Chordata; class Mammalia; order Rodentia; family Muridae; genus Mus; species Mus musculus. Next base: position 3,619,198 of record NT_187027.1, read on the forward strand.
AGTGGCCCTGTGCCTCACTGGTTGCAGTGCTCTTGAGAACTGGTCCCATGTCTCACTAGCAGTTGCACCAGGGTCAGTAGGCCCTGAACCTTGCCCAGGTAGCATAGTGGATCTGGCCTTGGTGCTGGGGTGTGGGTGAGCTGGCCCTGAAGTTGTGAGTGTGGAAGAACTGATCCTACCACCAATGGACTGCTGTATGGTGGTACAGGTGCAGTTCGCCAAGATGCCAATGAGATCATGAAAGGAGAATAACTCCTCACCAGTTGAAGCACTGGGGAGAATGGACATTGTATTTGGCCTGTACAGCACAGGAGAGCTGACCCTGGGGTTGGGGACTACCGTACACGGTCTTATGTGTGTGAAGGAGGGAGAGCTGGCCCCACCAGTCCTCTTCCATGATGTAGGGTGAGTATGGAGCTGATACCCTCCTCCTCCTCCTCACTCTCACCACCTGTAACATTTAGGAGAGCAGGTCCTGCAGTTCACATTAGCTGCACAGTAGAGCTGAAGATAGGACAGAGTGATCCAGTCCTAAGGGCAAGAGCATTGGAGAGCTGGCCCCTCCACACCTCTACTGTAAGATGGTATTGGGAGCATGAATGCTCTCTGCTGTTTCACCCTTCCCACCTGAGGCCATTGGGAGAGGTGGCCCTGGGGTCAAGAAGGTTGAGCTGCTCTTACCCCTTATCAGCTGAGGAACTCAGGAGAGCTGGCCCTGTACCTTGACTGGACTGCACATTAGAGCTGGCCCTGGTTGAGTTGGCATGAGTGAATCATACCCTCACAGAATGCAGCAGTTGGGAGAGTAGGCCCTGTGCCTTCACTGGGCTGCATAGTGGAGCTGACTGGATATATGGGTGTGGTTGAGCTAGCCCAGAGGGCATGATTGCAGGAGAACTGACTCTGCCTCCTGCAGATGTCATTGGGAGGTCTAAGCAGAGCAATGCTGGAAAGCCTACCCTGATTGTGCAATGACAAGCTCAGCTACCACCCAGGCTCAGATCAAGGACTCTGAGTTGGCCCAACCCAATATATACACCATGTATAAACATTTGGGCTTGTAAAAGGGCTAGTCCTATTGATCCAAAGCAGCAAGATCTCCAATGCACAGGGTAACAACAGAATAATCAGGTGGAGACCCAGTGAATATTCAATATTGATGGTTTCACAGAAGCCAGAGATCTGGAACCAGATCAATTACTCATTGCAATGAACACGTGAAAGTGAAGTTATGTGGACAGAGAGATATATTGTGGGACACACTGTATCACACTACAGCTTCCATGATGAGATGTTTTCTATGCTTGCGTGTGTGTGTGTGTGTGTGTGTGTGTGTGTGTGTGTTACTTGGCATGTAGGTTGGAAGGGCAAAGGGCAGATATGAAGGATGGGGATGAGCAGGATTTGGATGCATAATGTGAAACTCACAAGAATCAATAAAAAATTTGAAGGACATTATAAACAAAGTACTTCAAGAACCATTTGGAGACATGAAACCTTCACTGTGCACAGTATGTAGGTGTGCAGCATGCACCACTGAGCAGGAATCCTTATGTTACCTAAATTAGAAACCACAGCTAGCTTTCCTGAAAATGAGAAAATCAGAGCATATTGGATACTAGAGAATGACTGGAGGCACCCAAATTTACTGGGTAGCCCTGCAGAAAACAAATGAATAAACAAATAAATAAATACCCCTTACTCAACCTGAGCAGTTAAAAAACAAAACATAACAAACAAACAAACAAACAAAAAAACAACCACACAAATCTGAGCTTTCATGAATTTTTTTTTTAAATAAAATCTGAAGTATTTTCAAAAGATTTTATTGTTACTGTTTTCATCTGTGAAGAAGGGAGGGGGTATTTGCTGCATGTTTGTCTGTAAACCACACTCACAAAGCCAGAAGAGGGCATCAGATGCCTTGAAAATGGAGTTACAGGCAGTTGTGTGTCACCATGGCAGTGCTTGGAATAGAATGATATTCAGCTGCTAAAGCTGCCAGTGCTTCTAACCAATGCACCATCTCTGCAGTCCTTCAAAAATATTTTAAAGTAAAATTGGATAGCACATAGTTTGAAAAAGAAATTCTTATAAGGGTATCTTCTCTCATTTAGGAGCAATCGTTATTTGGAATGAATCCAAACTGAAATAACTAGATAGTAAGAAAATAGACACATTTACTAAATGACTCCGAGAAACACTTTGAATCTTTAGACCACAACTATGTGGAATTTTGGCCCAGCAGGAAGGATTTTGCTGGTTTTGGCCATCTGCATTGGACCTGCCCTAGCTCACCACCAAAGAGCTTTCATACTCAGTTACTGCTTCTGCAGCCTTGTAGCTCAGTTGCAGGCACTGAAGGAGAGAGATTTTTCTCTTTTGACCAAGAACAAAGATCTCCTCCATCATAAAGTTTAGTGTTTTAGTGTTTTCTTTTTAATATCTTTTTGTTGTTTTGTTAGGAGGGGTAAATCTGTGGACTCCATGGGTTCCATTAAAAAAATTCATTGAATAGACACTGAATCCATTTTGTACTGTGTGCACTCATACACTAGAGCATGGCCCACATTCTTCAAGAAAATAGACTCTCCTTCTTCCAGTAGCTATTTAGTGCCACTTCATCTAGGGGTGGAAATTCATGGATTTTTGTCTGGCTTAATCTTTTGAAAGACTGTAATTCAGTCCCAACCATTGTGAGTTCATGTGCACAACTGTGTACTCATGTCTAATGTATAGCAAACACTGTATACAGACATCTATTCCTTCACAGGAGTAGGACAGTAAACATGAAAAGTATATAGCAGAGGAGTTGGATAATAAGGAATAAGAGGTGAATTAGATATAAACACATGATATGAGTATAAATATTAAATATAAGTATTTAATAAATAAAATTGGTTTGAAAACATCTTACCACAAGAAACACTCTCACCTTGGACTGTTTTCCATTGCTTGAATGGTGGTAGCTAAGTTACTCAACACTCAGAATGTTGTTGAGACAAAAGAAGTTACTAAAGAGATTTTGAAGAGTATAGGCAGTCAGATGTAAAATAACTCAACAACATTATGCTGATATATATTTGATATTTACTTAATAAAGTATATTGTCTAAACTGTTTATAAAGCTGGGTGTGGTAGTAAATATCTATAATCCCAGCAGTTGAGAGGTGGAGGCAAGAACATGAGGAATTCAAGGACAGCTTAAGCTACAGGAGATCTGAACTCAAAAAAAATAATCACTAATAAAAATTTTAAAATAAAAACTTATCCACTCACCATCAAAAGCTCAAGTTTAACTGAATCAGAATCACATATAAAAGAAATGTTTTGCCTCTGGAATTTTTAGTAGCTTTGCACCTAACTTTTCAACTGAGCAACCATAGTATTAATAATTCCTCAAAATAAGCAAGCATATTGATATTCATCCAACTAATATGAGTTGACAGATGAACAAGTGTAATTACTAGTTATACTAAACATAGGTAGTATAAACATATTTATATACCTAGTTACATACAAGGCACATTAGAGTGTGTCCTAAGTCCATGTTATCAACTAATATGTCCAAAACAAATTCAGGGACTGAATTCTATAATTAGAGTCCAACAAGTTCAATTCCTCTTACTTTAATTAGAACATATTTTTACATATATTTTCCATCATTCAATTTTTCATAATATATGTGTGCATCTGTCATACTTAAAAACATATCTTAATTTTAGAAATATATCTTAATTTCTTATTGCCTGGTTATTTACACCTCAGTAGAGTTCTTTAGATTTCTTCAAGTAAGAGACATCTTCTCACCTTCCTATTCAATGCACTCCTCACTTCCTTGTTTCTCAAGGTGTAGATTAGTGGATTGAGAGCAGGGGTGACCACACTGTACATGATGGCAATGATTCTGTCCTGGTCTAAAGAGCTGCCTGAGGTGGGACGGATATAGGTGAAGAGAACAGGAGCATAGAACAGAACAACAACCATGAAGTGAGAGGCACAAGTAGACAGTGCTTTGTGGAGCATGCTGCAAGAACGGGTCTTGAGGAAAAGATAGGTGATGATGTAGAAATAAGAGAGAAATGTCAGAAAAAAGGGGACTGAGGCAATGGTACCTGTAACGGTATTAAGCAGCCAAAGGTTGAGCTCAGTGTTTCCACAGGCCAGCTCCAGTAATGGCTTAACATCACAGAAGAAATGATGAATATGATTGAGACCACAGAAGCTCAAACGAGATGTCATTACAGAATGAAGCAAGGCATGGAGAAAAGCAATGGTCCAGATGGTCACAGCCATAAGGATACAGACCTGCCAATTCATGATGACAGAATAGTGAAGTGGTCTGCAGATAGCCACAAAGCGGTCAAATGCCATCACTGCTAGCAGCAGGGATTCTGTGGTACCCAGGAAGTGGAAGAAATGAAGCTGAGTTATGCATCCCAAGAGGGAAATTGCTTTGTTTGTAGAGAGAAGGTTCTCCAGCATTTTTGGCACTGTTACAGTGGAGTAGGAGATATCTAGACATGCTAGGTTTCCCAGGAAGAAATACATAGGTGAGTGGAGTCTTGGGTCTAAGATGACAATCATCAGGATGGCTCCATTCCCAGTTATATTGACAAAGTAGATGGTGAAGAAAATAGCAAAGAGAAAGGGCTGTGGTTCTTGTATGTCTCTCACTCCCAAAAGGATAAATTCTGTGACAGAGGTTTGATTCAACATCACCTAAAAGAAACACAGCATAGTTTGTCGAATGCAACCAGGAATGAGGCCAATCTATCCAGACTAGAATTTTCTTGCTTAGACAGGAGGAGGAGGAGGAGGAGGAGGAGGAGGAGGAGGAGGAGGAGGAGGAGGAGGAGGAGGAGGAGGAGGAGGAGAAGAGGGAAGAGGAGGCCTAGGAAGAAAAAAATCAATGCTTTGTGTAATCCAGCCTCAGATCCTGTGTAATATTTGATTGTTTAGATCTTGAACAGCCATGATATCTGATTTAACTATGTTTAAAATTTAGATTCATCATTAACACTTTCCTTCTCTAAGAGTTTGGTGTCATTTTGTCTAGACATCACGTTCTCTGGTTGTGAACATCTACATTTGAATAAAAATTTCATTTATCTCTAAATCAGCTTTGTGGTATGTTGCTTTTTAAAGATTCTGTTATACAATATTTTATCTGATGAGTATAATCATCAAATGAGAGTAATAGTCAAGAATAAAATAATTTCATCATAAAGTCTCTGAAGAAGTAGAAATGCCCTGAAATAGCAGTAGTCACGTGTTCTTTGATTATTAATGCTGACAATACTACTTTATTAATCTCTTCCTGGCCCACATGCCCAGTAAAGTCAAGGGACCCTATTTAATGAAAAGGCAGCGGGGAGCTCAAAATCACACACTCTTTGTCAATTTGAGGTATTTTGAAAATCTCATTGCTGTAATAGATGATTAGCTTATTGTCTTACTATATTTTGAGCTTGAACATTTTCTCAAACAAGAAATCAGGTGACATCTTCAGTGAAAAATATTGCTGTACATATCTCTTGTTTACTTTTTCTTGAGATCCTTAAATACAGAACTACTTTCTGTGAGCTCAAGTTCCTTCCTTGTTTCACTAAAACAATGTCTTTTTAAGTATCGATGCCTTTGGTTTCTATAAATCCTACTTTTGTCTTATGACATATTTGAAATCATTTCAGTTTGACAGAAATAAATCCACCCTTCAGCTATAAAGGTATGTTCCAAGTTGAACTCACTTTCACCACAGTTCCTTTAGCAGGTCCCTGGCACCTGTTGTATTATGACAAAGTAGTCTGTCTGTCTGCTTTATTCCAACTCTCTTATACGTTACTACAGGTTGCAAGCTCTCCTTGTTTTTTGTTTTTTAATCTAACTTTACTTTTCATAATAAGAAACTCTGCCTTTTATGTGTTTTCTTTATTTAACCTTACTTTTCATAAGGAACTCTGCCTTCTAGTAAGGAAATACATTCATATTTATTTATTTTTCTAAATTGACCTAAAAATATTTTATTCAGTGAATGACTTAGCTCTTTAGGAATTATAAATGAGCAGTTCACTATAAGACATGACTTAAAACTAAATCTGTACTGATCACCGATATAAAGAATTCTTTTGGGTATTTTATCAAGGATCCAGCAACATCTTTGGCTGTACTGACAGTGGCAGATAGGATTGGTGAAGCAGCTTCTTTTCTGTTCCTTTTCATTAAATAGATGCCCTGTGAAGCTTTTACATCTTAGGAAAGACAAGCCAGGACATATGAGACACTTGAAGTGTTGGAGCACATGGGTAGAAAGTAGGAACTAGAAGAAAGTCTGAAATGATAGACATACATAGCCACTTCCTAAAAGAAAGAAATGGTTGGAGTTGAGAGGAAGTTTATTTGACATGACCAGGTTGAAAGTAGGGAGTCTTTGAGAGCCCATGACACTTTTGGCTTTACCATCGAGATGAATTTTAGAATTAACCTCTACTCCACCTCCTCAAAAGACCATCTCCTAACAGAGTAACTTTCTTTGGTAGCTAGGCACAGTATATTTAAAATCCTTACTACTTTTTAAAAATGCAAATAATCTTCCAAACACTGCCATTCTAGTTTTTCTAATCCATAAAATAGAATAGCATCAAAAATATATTTGAAAAAAAAAACAAACAAAATCTCAAGGAACAATAGATCAAACAAGAGGTCAACATTCCCTGAGTTTTAGAGAACATTTTGTTTGCCACACTTCTCTCTGTGACATGATTTTTTTTTTTTCACTATTGTTTCAATATTTAGAGATTGCAGATTTGCTTTGGATAATAACTAAAGACCCAGGAATATTGAATTGAGAATAAGGCATAGTGGTAAAAATGTGAGAAAGAACTTGTTTTTATGACCTGTAATAGGGAGTTTGCCCATTATAAAATGGGAAAGTAATTCTAAATCTTAGACACTAGTTCTAATGCCAGGAAGAGGCAGATCACAACACAGAAAGTATGACCAATTTTCCAGCCTGCTTGTGTTTTCATTTTCTTACCTGACTGGACAGGTAAAAAGTCTCTGCTTCTTGTGATTATAAATAATAGAAAAATATATGAGGCAATAGTTTAGGGATCAGTCCACAAGGATGAGTTATTTGCACTGAATCCAACGGCATAAATTCTTTGTCTTCAGAAATTTCTTTCTCACCTTCTGAAAAAATCTGCTGGCTCTAAAAATCATGAGACTCTAAAAATAAAAGTCCTGAGAGAGCTTGTCCCCTGGTGCTGAGAATTATTCTAAGAGTAAGTAAGGAGCCGTCTTATGAAATCACCACTTTTCTGTTGTGCTTCCTATTGTATAATTATGATTAATCCTTAATAGAAAACAAAGGACAATCCAAGTCTCCATGGCCTGATAAGTTTTTTATTAGCAAAACTTCCCTTAATTTCTTCAGATAGAAGTGAAACTTCACTATCTGTTCCTGAGGACTCCCTGGAAAAAATACCCTGAAATTTAAAGTGGATAGTTGGAGGTGAAAATCCAGCTCTCTTTCTGATGAAAATTGATCATGTCACACTGAGAGTACTGTATGGAAAATTGCTAACAAAGCAGAAATCAACAGTACTGAATTGTTCTAACTGTTGAATGACATAACTGTTCAACACTGTGCCCCACCCCACAAAAAGTATTATTTTCTTTTAATGTCTTTAATAATCTATATTAACTTATTGATTATCAACTTGACAGACTGAATATTTTTAATATGTTCATCATGGAACACCATTGACTTTTTAAAAAGTACAACTTGTCAGAAGATTAATGTTATTGAGATCTGAGTATCTGGCAAAACAGTTTGCAGAAAATGAATGAAGTCCTTAAACTAAGTCCTTGCTTATAAGTATAGGACTTAGTTGGGTCCACTCAAAAGCCTGGGTGTGACTGCCTATCTGTGCAGTACTGGGGAAGGGGCAAAGACAGGAGAATCTCTAGGACTTGCTGATTGTCAGCCTACTGGTGTGGGGTTGTGGGGGAACTCCATGTTCAGTGAGACATTTTTTCTCAAGGGAATAATAGAAAGTGATAGAGTACATACACACACACACACACACACACACACACACACACACTTATCTAAGTTAGGGTTAGTATAGCTATGATAAAATATGATGAAATACCATGACCAAAAACAACTTAAGGGAAGGAAAGGGCTTATTTCAACAATTCATTCCATATCAAAAGTTCATCATCAAAAGCAGTGGGGGCATAAACCCAAGCAGGGTTTGAACCTGCAGAGTGATGCATGGGCCAAAGAGGGGTGCTGCTTCCTTGCTTGTTCCTCATGGCTTCCTCAACATGCTTTTACTTTTTTATTGGTTATTTTATTTATTTGCATTCCAAATGTCCCCCTTCCAGGTTCCCCCTGCATACTCCCATTCCCCTTCACTTTTTCTCTAAGAGGGTGCTCCTCCATCTACCCACCCACTCCAACCTCACCACTCTAGCGTCTCCCTAAGCTGGGACATCAAGCCTCCACAAGACCAAGAGCCTCTCATCCCATTGATGCCGCTAAGGTAATCCTCTGCTACATATGCCGCTGGAGTCATGGACCCATTCATGTATATTCTTCGGTCCCTGGGAGCTCTGAGGTGTTCGGTTAGTTGATTTTGTTGTTCTTCCTACAGGCTTGCAATCCCCTTCAGCTCCTTCAGTCCTTCTTTTAACTGTTCCATTGGGGTCCTTGGGCTCAGTCCGATGGTTGGCTGTATCTGCATCTGTATTAGTCAGGTGCTGGCAGAGACTCTCAGAAGACAGCTATACTAGGCTCCTGTTAGCAAGCACTTCTTGGCCTCACCAATAGTGTTAGGGTTTGGTGTCTGCAAATGAGATGGATCCCTAGGTGGGGTGGTCTCTGGATGCCCTTTCCTTCAGTCTCTGCTCCATATTTTGTCCCTCTATTTCCTTTAGACAGGAAAAATTCTGGGTTAAAAATTTTGAGGTGGGTGGTTGGCTGCAACCCTCAACTGAGGTCTGTGCCTATCTACGGGAGGTGAGCTTTACAGGTTCTATCTCCTCTTTGTTGGGTATTTCTGTTAAGGTCAACCATGTTGGGTTCTGGGAACCTCTCGCTTCCCTAGCTTCTGGGACTTTTTAGTGGCTACACCCACTTCCAACCCCCCACTGCTACTTATTTCTATTTATTTTCCTGACCCTCTGGACTTCTCTCCTGCCTCTTCCCATACCTGATCCTGCCTCACCTTTTCCTCTCCATTTCCTCTCTTTCTCCAAGACCCTGTCCTCCCTCTATCTCCTATCATTACTTTGATTACTATGATTACTGGATGGTTTTAGCTCCTTTGTGAAAGATCAAGTGGCCAGAGGTGTGTGGGTTTATTTCTGGGCCTTCAATTCTATTCCATTGATCTACCTGCCTATCACAGTACCAATACCATGCACTTTTTGTTTTCTTTTCACCATTGCTCTATAGTACAGCTTGAAGTCAGGGATGGTGATTCCACAAGAAGTTCTGTTATTGTTGATAATAGTTTTCGCTATCTTAGGTTTTCTCTTATTCCAGAAGAATCTGCAAATTTCTCTTTCTAACTCTGTGAAGAATTGAGTTGGAATTTTGATGGGGACTGCATTGAATCTATAGATTGCTTTGGGCAAGATGACCATTTTTACTATATCACTCCTGCCAATCCATAAGCATGGGAGATCTTTCCATATTCTGAGATCTTTCATTTCTTTCTTCAGAGACTTGAAGTTCTTATCACACAGATCTTTCACTTCCTTAGTTAGAGTCACACCAAGGTGTTTTATGTTATTTGTGACAATTGTGAAGGGTGTTGTTTCCCTAATTTCTTTCTTAGCCTGTCGAATCTTTGTGTAGATGTAGGCCATTGATTTGTTTGAGTTAATTTTTTTATTATTTTTATTAGATCTTTTTTATATACATTTCAAATTTCAAATGCTATCCCAAAAGTTCCCCATACCCTCTCCCCCACCCCCCTACCCACCCACTCCTACTTCTTGGTCCTCGCGTTCCCCTGTACTGAGGCATATGAAGCTTGCAAGACCAATGGGCCTCTTCTCCCAATGATGGCTGACTAGGCCATCTTCTGATACATATGCAGCTAGAGACATGAGCTCCGGGGGTACTGGTTAGTTCATATTGTTGTTCCACCTATAGGGTAGCAGATCCCTTTAGCTCCTTGGGTACTTTCTCTAGCTCCTCCATTGGGGGCACTGTGATCCATCAAATAGCTGACTGTGAGCATCCACTTCTGTGTTTGCTAGGCCCCAGCATAGTCTCACAAGAGAGAGCTATATCAGGGTCCTTTCAGCAAAATCTTGCTAGTGTAAGCAATGGTGTCAGCGTTTGGAGGCTGATTATGGGATGGATCCCCAGGTATGGCAGTCTCTAGATGGTCCATCCTTTCGTCTCAGCTCCAAACTTTGTCTCTGTAACTCCTTCCATCGGTGTTTTGTTCCCAATTCTAAGAAGGGGCAAAGTGTCCACACTTTGGTCTTCGTTCTTCTTGAGTTTCATGTGTTTTGTAAATTGTATCTTATATCTTGGGTATTCTAAATTTTTGGGCTAATATCCACTTATCAGAAAGTACATATCATGTGAGTTCTTTTGTGATTGGGTTACCTCACTCAGGATGATGCCCTCCAGGTCCATCCATTTGCCTAGGAATTTTATAACTTCATTCTTTTTAATAGCTGCTTAGTACTCCATTGTGTAGATGTACCACATTTTCTGTATCCATTCCTCTGTTGAGGGACAACTGGGTTCTTTCCAGCTTCTGGCTATTATAAATAAGGCTGCTATGAACATAGTGGAGCATGTGTCCTTCTTACTGGTTGGGACATCTTCTAGATATATGCCCAGGAAGTGGTATTTCGGGATCCTCCGGTAATACAATGTCCAATTTTCTGAGGAACTGCCAGACTGATTTCCAGAGTGGTTGTACAAGCTTTCAATCCCACCAACAATGGAGGAGTGTTCCTCTTTCTCCACATCCTCGCCAGCATCTTCTCTCACCTGAATTTTTGATCTTAGCCATTCTCAATGGTGTGAGGTGGAATCTCAGGGTTGTTTTGATTTGCATTTCCCTGATGATTAATGATGCTGAACATTTTTTCAGGTGTTTCTCAACCATTCAGTATTCCTCAGGTGAGAATTCTTTGTTTAACTCTGAGTCCCATTTTTAATAGGATTATTTGATTTTCTGGAGTCCACCTTCTTGAGTTCTTTATATATGTTGGATATTAGTCCCCTATCTGATTTAGGATAGGTAAGGATCCTTTCCCAATCTGTTGGTGGACTTTTTGTCTTATTGACGGTGTCTTTTGCCTTACAGAACCGTTGCAATTTTATAAGGTCCCATTTGTCAATTCTCGATCTTACAGCACAAGCCGTTGCTGTTCTATTCAGGAATTTTTCCCCTGTGCCCATATCTTCAAGGCTTTTCCCCACTTTCTCCTTTAAAAGTTTCACTGTCTCTGGTTTTATGTGGAGTTCCTTGATCCACTTAGATTTGACTTTAGTACAAGGAGATAGGAATGGATCAATTTGCATTCTTCTATATGATAATCGCCAGTTGTGCAAGCACCATTTATTGAACATGCTGTCTTTTTTCCACTCGATGGTTTTAGCTCCCTTGTCAAAGATCAAGTGACCATAGGTGTGTGGGTTCATTTCTGGGTCTTCAATTCTATTCCATTGGTCTTCTTGGCTGTCGCTATACCAGTACCATGCAGTTTTTTATTACACTTGCTCTGTAATATAGCTTTAGGTCAGGCATGGTGATTCCACTAGAGGTTCTTTTATCCTTGAGAAGAGTTTTTGCTATCCTAGGTTTTTTGTTATTCTAAATGAATTTGAAGATTGCCCTTTCTAATTCATTGAAGAATTGGGTTGGAATTTTAATGGGGATTGCATTGAACTGTAGATTGCTTTTGGGAAGATAGTCATTTTTACTATATTGATCCAGCCAATCCATGAGCATGGGAGATCTTTCCATCTTCTGAGATCTTCTTTAATTTCTTTCTTCAGAGACTTGAAGTTCACAAGGAGGAAAATTATGTCCTAGCAAAAGCAAGAAAGTAATCTTTCAACAAACCTAAAAGAAGACAGCCACAAGAACAGAATGCCAACTCTAACAACAAAAATAACAGGAAGCAACAATTACTTTTATTCAATATCTCTTAATATCAATGGACTCAATTCCCCCATGAAAAGACATAGACCAACAGACTGGCTAAACAAAAAGGACTCAACATTTTGCTGTTTACTGGAAACCCATCTCAGGGAAAAGGATAGACACTAGCTCATAATGAAAGGCTGGAAAACAATTTTCCAAGCAAATGGTCTGAAGAAACAAGCTGGAGTTGCCATTCTAATATCTAATAAAATCGACTTCCAACCCAAAGTTATCAAAAAAGACAAGGAGGGACACTTCATACTCATCAAAGGTAAAATCTTCCAAGAGGAACTCTCAATTCTGAATATATATTCTCCAAATGCAAGGGCAACCACATTCATAAAAGAAACTTTACTAAAGCTCAAAGCACACATTGCACCTCACACAATAATAGTGGGAGTCTTCAACACACCACTTTCATCAATGGACAGATCGTAGAAACAGAAACTAAACAGGGACACAGTGAAACTAACAGAAGTTATGAAACAAATGGATTTAACAGATATCTGCAGAACATTTTATCCTAAAACAAAAGGATATACCTTCTTCTCAGCACCTCATGGTACCTTCTCCAATATTGACCATATAATTGGTCACAAAACAGGCCTCAACAGATACAAAAATATTGAAATTGTCCCATGCATCTTATCAGACCACCATGGACTAAGGCTTATCTTCAATAACAACATAAATAATGGAAAGCCAACATTCACGTGGAAACTGAACAACACTCTTCTCAATGATACCTTGTTCAAGGAAGGAATAATGAAAAAAGTTAAGGACTTTTTAGAGTTTAATGAAAATGAAGCCACAACATACCCAAACTTATGGGCCACGATGAAATCATTTCTAAGAGAAAAACTCATAGCTCTGAGTGCCTCCAAAAAGAAACTAGAGAGAGCACACACTAGCAGCTTGACAACACATTCAGGGATGATTTAATATACCTAAAATCTCTAGAACAAAGGAAGCAAATTCACCCAAATGAATTAGATGGCAGGAAATAATCAAACTGGGGGCTAAATCAACTAAGTGGAAACAAGGAGAACTATTCAAAGAATCAACCAAGTGAGGAACTGGTTCTTTGAGAAAATCAACAATATAGATAAACCCTTAGCCAGACTCACTACAGGGCACAGGGACAGCATCCTAATTAACAAAATCAGAAGTGAAAAGGGAGACATAACAACAGATCCTAAAGAATTCCAATACACCATCAGATCCTTCTACCAAAGGCTATACTCAAGAAAACTGGGCAACCTGGATGAAATGGAAAATTTTCTAGAGAGATACCAAGTACCAAAGTTAAATCAGGATCAGGTTAATGATCTAAACAGTCCTATATCCCCTAAAGAAATAGAAGCAGTCATTAATAGTCTCCCAACCAAAAAAAGCCCAGGACCAGATGGGTTTAGTGCAGAGTTCTATCAGACATTCAAAGAAGACCTAATTCCACATCTTCACAAACTATTCCACAAAATACAAGCAGAAGGTATTCTATCTAATTCATTCTATGAAGCCACAATTACTCTGATATGTAAGACCCAACAAAGATAGCGAACTTCAGACCAATTTCCCTTATGAATATTGATGCAAAAATACTCAATAAAATTCTTGCTATCCAAATCCAAGAACACATCAAAACAATCATCCATCCTGACCAAGTAGGTTTCATTCCAGGGATTCAGGGATAGCTTAATATACGGAAATCCATCAATGTAATCCACTATATAGACAAATTTAAAGACAAAAGACACATGATCATCTTGTTAGATGTGGAGAAATCATTTGACAAAACCCAACACCCATTTATGATAAAAGTCTTAGAAAGATGAATAATTCAAGACCCATACCTAAACATGATAAAAGCAATCTACAGCAAACCAGTAGCCAACATCAAAGTAAATTGTGAGAAGCTAGAAGCAATTCCACTAAAATCAGGGACTAGACAAGGCTGCCCAATTTCTCCCTTCCTATTCAATATAGTACTTGAAATCCTAGCCAGAGCAATTCGACAACAAAAGGAGATCAAGGGGATACAAATTGGAAAGGAAGAAGTCAAAATATCACTTTTTGCAGATGATATGATAGTATATATAAGTGACCCTAAAAATTCCACCAGAGAACTCCTAAACCTGATAAACAGCTTCAGTGAAGTAGCTGGATATAAAATTAAGTCAAACAGGTCAATTGCTTTTCTCTACACAAAGGATAAACAGGTTGAGAAAAAAATTAGGGAAATAACACCCTTCACAATAGTCCCAAATAATATAAAATACCTTGGCGTGATTCTAACTAAGGAAGTGAAAGATCTGTTTGATAAGAACTCCAAGTCTTGGAGTTAATTTTATATCTAGGTACTGCATTGAAGTTGTTTATCAGGTTTAGGAGTTCTCTGGTGAAATTTCTGGGGTCACTTATGTAGACTATCATATCATCTGCAAATAGTGATAATTTGACTTCTTCCTTCCCAAATGTATCCCTTTGATCTCTTTTTGTTGTCTAATTGCTCTGGCTAGGATGTCAAGTACTCTATTGAATAGGTTGGAAAAGAGTGGGCAACCTTGTCTAGACCCTGATTTTAGTGGGATTGCTTCAAGTTTCTCTCCATTTAGTTTGATGTTGGCTACTGTTTTGCTGTATATTGCTTTTACTATGTTTAGGTGTGGGCCTTGAATTCCTGCTCTTTCCAAGACTATTATCATGAACAGGTGTTGGATTTTATCAAATGCTTTCTCAGCATCTAATGACATGATCATATGGTTTTTGTCTGAGATTGTTTGTGTAGTGGACTACGTTGATGGATTTCCATATATTAAACCTTCACTGCGTCCTTGGGATGAAGCCTACTTGACCATGATGGATGATCGCTTTGATCTGTTCTTGGATTTGGTTTGTGAGAATTTTATTGAGTACTTTTGCATGGGTATGCATAAGGGAAATTGTTCTGAAGTTCTCTTTCTTTGTTGGGTCTTTATGTGGTTTAGGTATCAGAGTAATTGTGGCTTCATAGAACAATTTGGGTAGAGTACCTTTTGTTTCTATTTTGTGAAATAATTTGAGGAGAATTGGAACTAGGTCTTCTTTGATGATCTGATAGAACTCCGGACTAAACCTATATGGTCCTGGGATTTTTTTGGTTGGGAGACTATTAATGACTGTTTATCTTTTTTTAGGGGATATGGGACTGTTTAGATTGTTACTTGGTATCTGTCTAGAAAATTGTCAATTTCATCCAGATTTCAGTTGTCTTGAATAGGCTTTTGTTGTAGGATCTGATGATGTTTTGGATTTCCTCAGTTTCTGTTTTTATCTCTCCCTTTTCATTTCTGATTTTGTTAATTAGGATACTGTCCCTGTGCCCTCTAGTTAGTCTGGCTAAGGGTTTATCTATCTTGTTGATTCTCTCAAAGAACCAGCTCTTGGTTTTGTTGATTCTTTGTATAGTTCTTTTAGTTTTTACTTGTTTGTCTTCAGCCCAGAGTTTGATTATTTCCTGCCATCTACTCCTCTTGGGTGAATTTGCTCTCTTTTGTTCTATAGATTTTATGTGTTCTGTCAAGCTGCTAGTGTATGTTCTTTCTACTTTCTTTATGCAGGCACTGAGAGCTATTAGTTTTTCTCTTAGGACTGCTTTCATTGTGTCCTGTAAGTTTGGGTATGATGCAGCTTCATTTTCATTAAACACTAAAAAGTCTTTAATTTCTTCCTTGACCAAGTTATCATTGAGTAGAGTGTGGTTCAGCTTCCATATTGAAATGGGCTTTCTATTATTTATGTTGTTGTTGAAGATCAGCCTTTGTGGTGATGGGACTATTTCAATATTTTTGTATCTGTTGAATCCTGTTTTGTGACCGATTATGTGGTCAATTTTGGAGGAGGTACCATGAGGCGCTGAAAAGAAGGTATATCCTTTGGTTTTAGGACAAAATTTTCTATAGATAGCTGTTAAATCCATTTGTTTCATAACTTCTGTTTGTTTCACTGTGTCCCTATTTAGTTTCTGTTTCCAGGATCTGTCCATTGATGAGAGTGTGGTGTTGAAATCTCCCACTATTATTGTGTGTGGTGCAATCTGTCCTTTGAGCATTAGCAAAGTTTCTTTTATGATTGTGGCTGCCCTTGCATTTGGAGAATAGATGTTCAGAATTGAGAATTCATCTTGGTAGATTTTACCTTTGATGAGTATGAATTATCTATTCCTCCTTATCTTTTGTGATAACTTTATATTGAATGTCGATTTTATTCAGTATTAGAATGGCTACTCCAGCTTCTTTCTTTGAACAGTTTGCTTGGAAAAATTGTTTACCAGGCATTTACTCTGAGGTAGTGTCTGTCTTTGTCACTGATGTTGGTTTCCTGTATGCAGCAAAATGTTGGATCCTGTTTATGTAAGCAGTTTGTTAGTTTATGTCTTTTTATCGGGAAATTGAGTCCATTGATATTAAGATATATTAAGGAAAAGTAATTGTTGTTTCATGTTATTTTTGTTGTTAGAGTTGGAATTCTGTTCATGTGGCTATCTTCTTTTAGGTTTGTTGAAAGATTACTTTCTTGTTTTTTTCTAGGGTGTAGCTTCCCTCCTTGTGTTAGAGTTTCCCATTTATTATTGCTTGAATGGCTGGATTTGTGGAAAGATATTGTGTAAATTTTGTTTTGTCATGGAATGCCTTGGTTTCTCCATCTATGGTAATTGTGAATTTTGTTTGGTATAGTAGCCTGGGCTAGCATATGTGTTTTCTTTTTCTTTTTTTTCTTTCCATTTTTTATTAGGTATTTAGCTCATTTACATTTCCAATGCTATACCAAAAGTCCCCCATACCCACCCACCCCCACTCCCCTACCCACCCACTCCCCCTTTTTGGCCCTGGCGTTCCCCTGTTCTGGGGCATATAAAGTTTGCGTGTCCAATGGGCCTCTCTTTCCAGTGATGGCCGACTAGGCCATCTTTTGATACATATGCAGCTAGAGTCAAGAGCTCCGGGGTACTGGTTAGTTCATAATGTTGATCCACCTATAGGGTTGCAGATCCCGTTAGCTCCTTGGGTACTTTCTCTAGCTCCTCCATTGGGAGCCCTGTGATCCATCCATTAGCTGACTGTGAGCATCCACTTCTGTGTTTGCTAGGCCCCGGCATAGTCTCACAAGAGACAGCTACATCTGGGTCCTTTCGATAAAATCTTGCTAGTGTATGCAATGGTGTCAGCGTTTGGATGCTGATTATGGGGTGGATCCCTGGATATGGCAGTCTCTACATGGTCCATCCTTTCATCTCAGCTCCAAACTTTGTCTCTGTAACTCCTTCCATGAGTGTTTTGTTCCCACTTCTAAGGAGGGGCATAGTGTCCACACTTCAGTCTTCATTTTTCTTGAGTTTCATGTGTTTAGGAAATTGTATCTTATATCTTGGGTATCCTAGGTTTTGGGCTAATATCCACTTATCAGTGAGTACATATTGTGTGAGTTCCTTTGTGAATGTGTTACCTCAATCAGGATGATGCCCTCCAGGTCCATCCATTTGGCTAGGAATTTCATAAATTCGTTCTTTTTAATAGCTGAGTAGTACTCCATTGTGTAGATGTACCACATTTTCTGTATCCATTCCTCTGTTGAGGGGCATCTGGGTTCTTTCCAGCTTCTGGCTATTATAAATAAGGCTGCTATGAACATAGTGGAGCATGTGTCCTTCTTACCAGTTGGGGCATCTTCTGGATATATGCCCAGGAGAGGTATTGCTGGATCCTTCGGTAGTACTATGTCCAATTTTCTGAGGAACGCCAGACGGATTTCCAGAGTGGTTGTACAAGCCTGCAATCCCACCAACAATGGAGGAGTGTTCCTCTTTCTCCACATCCTCGCCAGCATCTGCTGTCACCTGAATTTTTGATCTTAGCCATTCTGACTGATGTGAGGTGGAATCTCAGGGTTGTTTTGATTTGCATTTCCCTGATGATTAAGGATGTTGAACATTTTTTCAGGTGCTTCTCTGCCATTCGGTATTCCTCAGGTGAGAATTCTTTGTTCAGTTCTGAGCCCCATTTTTTAATGGGGTTATTTGATTTTCTGAAGTCCACCTTCTTGAGTTCTTTATATATGTTGGATATTAGTCCCCTATCTGATTTAGGATAGGTAAAGATCCTTTCCCAATCTGTTGGTGGTCTTTTTGTCTTATTGACGGTGTCTTTTGCCTTGCAGAAACTTTGGAGTTTCATTAGGTCCCATTTGTCAATTCTCGATGTTACGGCACAAGCCATTGCTGTTCTGTTCAGGAATTTTTCCCCTGTGCCCATATCTTCAAGGCTTTTCCCCACTTTCTCCTCTATAAGTTTCAGTGTCTCTGGTTTTATGTGAAGTTCTTTGATCCATTTAGATTTGACCTTAGTACAAGGAGATAAGTATGGATCGATTCGCATTCTTCTACATGATAACAACCAGTTGTGCCAGCACCAATTGTTGAAAATGCTGTCTTTCTTCCACTGGATGGTTTTAGCTCCCTTGTCGAAGATCAAGTGACCATAGGTGTGTGGGTTCATTTCTGGGTCTTCAATTCTATTCCATTGGTCTACTTGTCTGTCTCTATACCAGTACCATGCAGTTTTTACCACAATTGCTCTGTAGTAAAGCTTTAGGTCAGGCATGGTGATTCCACCAGAGGTTCTTTTATCCTTGAGAAGAGTTTTTGCTATCCTAGGTTTTTTGTTATTCCAGATGAATTTGCAAATTGCTCCTTCTAATTCGTTGAAGAATTGAGTTGGAATTTTGATGGGGATTGCATTGAATCTGTAGATTGCTTTTGGCAAGATAGCCATTTTTACAATGTTGATCCTGCCAATCCATGAGCATGGGAGATCTTTCCATCTTCTGAGATCTTCTTTAATTTCTTTCTTTAGAGACTTGAAGTTTTTATCATACAGATCTTTCACTTCCTTAGTTAGAGTCACGCCGAGATATTTTATATTATTTGTGACTATTGAGAAGGGTGTTGTTTCCCTAATTTCTTTCTCAGCCTGTTTATTCTTTGTGTAGAGAAAGGCCATTGACTTGTTTGAGTTAATTTTATATCCAGCTACTTCACTGAAGCTGTTTATCAGGTTTAGGAGTTCTCTGGTGGAATTTTTAGGGTCACTTATATATACTATCATATTATCTGCAAAAAGTGATATTTTGACTTCCTCCTTTCCAATTTGTATCCCCTTTATCTCCTTTTGTTGTCGAATTGCTCTGGCTAATACTTCAAGTACTATGTTGAAAAGGTAGGGAGAAAGTGGGCAGCCTTGTCTAGTCCCTGATTTTAGTGGGATTGCTTCCAGCTTCTCTCCATTTACTTTGATGTTGGCTACTGGTTTGCTGTAGATTGCTTTTATCATGTTTAGGTATGGGCCTTGAATTCCTGATCTTTCCAGAAGTTTTATCATGAATGGGTGTTGGATCTTGTCAAATGCTTTTTCTGCATCTAAGGAGATGATCATGTGGTTTTTGTCTTTGAGTTTGTTTATATAGTGGATTACATTGGTGGATTTTCGTATATTAAACCATCCCTGCATCCCTGGAATAAAGCCTACTTGGTCAGGATGGATGATTGCTTTAATGTGTTCTTGTATTTGGTTAGCGAGAATTTTATTGAGGATTTTTGCATCGATATTCATAAGAGAAATTGGTCTGAAGTTCTCTATCTTTGTTCGATCTTTCTGTGGTTTAGGTATCAGAGTAATAGTGGCTTCATAAAATGAGTTGGGTAGAGTACCTTCTACTTCTATCTTGTGAAAAAGTTTGTGCAGAGCTGGAATTAGATCTTCTTTGAAGGTCTGATAGAACTCTGCACTAAACCCGTCTGGTCCTGGGCTTTTTTTGGCTGGGAGACTGTTTATAACTGCTTCTATTTCTTTAGGGGATATGGGACTGTTTAGAAGGTCAACTTGATCCTGATTCAACTTTGGTACCTGGTATCTGTCCAGAAATTTGTCCATTTCGTCCAGGTTTTCCAGTTTTGTTGAGTATAGCCTTTTGTAGAAGGATCTGATGGTGTTTTGGATTTCTTCAGAATCCGTTGTTATGTCTCCCTTTTCAGTTCTGATTTTGTTAATTAGGATTTTGTCTCTGTGCCCTCTAGTGAGTCTAGCTAAGGGTTTATCTATCTTGTTGATTTTCTCAAAGAACCAACTCCTCGTTTGGTTAATTCTTTGAATAGTTCTTCTTGTTTCCACTTGGTTGATTTCACCCCTGAGTTTGATTATTTCCTGCCGTCTACTCCTCTTGGATGAATTTGCTTCCTTTTTTTCTAGAGCTTTTAGATGTGTTGTCAAGCTGCTAGTATGTGCTCTCTCCCGCTTCTTCTTGGAGGCACTCAGAACTATTAGTTTCCCTCTTAGAAATGCTTTCATTGTGTCCCAAAGGTTTGGGTATGTTGTGGCTTCATTTTCATTAAACTCTAAAAAGTCTTTAATTACTTTCTTTATTCCTTCCTTGACCAAGGTATCATTGAGAAGAGTGTTGTTCAGTTTCCACGTGAGTGTTGGCTTTCTGTTATTTTTTTTTGTTATTGAAGATCAGCCTTAGTGCATGGTGATCTGATAGGATACATGGGACAATTTCAATATTTTTGAATCTGTTGAGGCCTGTTTTGTGACCTATTATGTGGTCAATTTTGGAGAAGGTACCATGAGGTGCTGAGAAGAAGGTATATCCTTTTGTTTTAGGATAAAATGTTCTGTAGATATCTGTCAGATCCATTTGTTTCATCACTTCTGTTAGTTTCACTGTGTCCCTGTTTAGTTTCTGTTTCCATGATCTGTCCATTGGTGAAAGTGGTGTGTTGAAGTCTCCCACTATTATTGTGTGAGGTGCAATGTGTGCTTTGAGCTTTACTAAAGTTTCTTTAATGAATGTGGCTGCCCTTGTATTTGGAGCATAGATATTCAGAATTGAGAGTTCCTCTTGGAGGATTTTACCTTTGATGAGAACGAAGTGCCCCTCCTTGTCTTTTTTGATGACTTTGGGTTGGAAGTCAATCTTATCAGATATTAGGATGGCTACTCCAGCTTGTTTCTTCATACCATTTGCTTGGAAAATTGTTTTCCAGCCTTTTATTCTGAGGTAGTGTCTATCTTTTTCTCTGAGATGTGTCTCCTGTAAACAGCAAAATGTTGGGTCTTGTTTGTGTAGCCAGTTTGTTAGTCTATGTCTTTTTATTGGGGGAGTTGAGACCATTGATGTTAAGAGATATTAAGGAAAAGTAATTGTTGCTTCCTGTTATTTTTTTGTTAAAGTTGGCATTCTGTTCTCGTGGCTGTCTTCTTTTAGGTTTGTTGAGGGATTACCTTCTTGTTTTTTCTAGGGCATTGTTCCCGTTCTTGTATTGGTTTTTTTCTGTTATTAACCTTTGAAGGGCTGGGTTCGTGGAGAGAGAATGTGTAAATTTGGTTTTGTCGTGGAATACTTTGGTTTCTCCATCTATGGTAATTGAGAGTTTGGCTGGGTATCGTAGCCTGGGCTGGAATTTGTGTTCTCTTAGTGTCTGTATAACATCTGTCCAGGCTCTTCTGGCTTTCATAGTCTCTGGTGAAAAATCTGGTGTAATTCTGATAGGCTTGCCTTTGTATGTTACTTGACCTTTTTCCCTTACTGCTTTTAGTATTCTATCTTTATTTAGTGCATTTGGTGTTCTGATTATTATGTGTCGGGAGGGATTTCTTTTCTGGTCCAGTCTATTTGGGTTCTGTAGGCTTCTTGTATGTTCATAGGTATCTCTTTCTTTATATTTGGGACGTTTTCTTCAATAATTTTGTTGAAGATGTTTGCTGGTCCTTTGAGTTGAAAATCTTCATTCTCATCAACTCCTATTATCCGTAGGTTTGGTCTTCTCACTGTGTCCTGGATTTCCTGGATGTTTTGAGTTAGGATCTTTTTGCGTTTTGTATTTTCTTTGATTGTTGTGCCGATGTTCTCTATGGAATCTTCTGCACCTGAGATTCTCTCTTCCATCTCTTGTATTCTGTTGCTGATGCTCAAATCTATGGTTCCAGATTTCTTTCCTAGGGTTTCTATCTCCAGTGTTGCCTCACTTTGAGTTTTCTTTATTGTGTCTACTTCCCTTTTTAGGTCTAGTATGGTTTTGTTCATTTCCATCACCTGTTTGTATGTTTTTTCCTCTTTTTCTGTAAGGACTTCTACCTGTTTGATTGTGTTTTCCTGTTTTTCTTTAAGGACTTGTAACTCTTTAGCGGTGTTCTCCTGTATTTCTTTAAGTGATTTATTAAAGTCCTTCTTGATGTCTTCTACCATCATCATGAGATATGCTTTTAAATCTAGGTCTAGGTTTTCGGGTGTGTTGGGGTGCCCTGGACTGGGCGAAGTGGGAGTGCTGGGTTCTGATGATGGTGAGTGGTCTTGGTTCCTGTTAGGAGGATTCCTACGTTTACTTTTCGCCATCTGGTAATCTCTGGGGTTAGTAGTTATAGTTGACTCTGTTTAGAGATTGTTCTTCTGGTGATTCTGTTACTGTCTCTCAGCAGACCTGGGAGACAGATTCTCTCCTCTGAGTTTCAGTGCTCAGAGCACTCTCTGCTGGCAAGCTCTCTTACAGGGAAGGTGCGCAGATATCTTGTTTTTGGACCTCCTCCTGGTCGAAGAAGAAGGCCAAAACAGGGCCTCTCTCAGAAGCTGTGTTGCTTTGGCAGTTCCCAGAAGCTGTCAGCTTCTGTGGTGCAGACTCTCACCTGTGCAGACTAAATTCCTAAGTTCCAGGGAGTCCTGGAACCAAGATGGCGACCGCTGCTCCTGAGGCTGAGGCCGCCTCCCAAGCCAGGCGGACACCTGTCCTCTGGTCCGGATGGTGGCCGGCTGTCTGCGGCCCGGCAAGGGTGCTGCCTCAGCGGCTCTGTGCTTCTGCCTGTCCCAGAAGCTGTCCGGTTCTCTGGCGCACCCTCTGACCTCAGCATATGTGTTTTCTTAGGGTTTTTATGACATCTGACTAGGATTTTCTGGCTTTCATAGTTTCTGGCGAGAAGTCTAGTGTAATTCTGATAGGTCTGCCTTTATGTTACTTGACCATTTTCCCTTAGTGCTCTTAATATTCTTTCATTTTTTTGTGTGCATTTGATGTTTTGATTATTATGTGACAGGAACAATTTCTTTTCTGGTTCAAACTATTTGTAGTTCTGTAAGCTCCTTGTGTGTTCATGGGCACCTCTTTCTTTAGGTTAGGGAAGTTTTCTTCTATAATTTTGCTGAAGATATTTACTGGCCCTTTAATTTGGGAATCTTCTCTCGCTTCTATACCTATTATCCTGAGGTTTTGTCTTCTCATTGTGTCCTGGGTTTCCTGTATGTTTTGGGTTGTGATCTTTTTGAATTTTGCATTTTCATTGATTGTTGTGTCAATGTTTTCTATGGTGTCTTCTGCAACTGGGATCCTCTCTTCTATCTCTTGTATTCTGTTGGAGATGCTTGCATCTATTGCTCCTGACTTCTTTCCTAGGTTTTCTATCTCCAGAATTTTCTTCTTTCATGATTTCTTTATTGTTTCTATTTCTATTTTTTATCCTAGATGATTTTGGTCAATGCCTTGTCCTGTTTGGTTGTGTTTTCCTGCAATTATTTAAGGAATTTTTGTGTTTCCTTTTTGAGGATTTCTTCCTGTTTACCTGTGTTCTCCTCTATTTCTTTAAAGGAGTTATTTATGTCCTTCTTAAAGTCCTCCATCATCATGATGAGTAGTGACTTTAGATCCATATCTTGCTTTTCTGGTTTGAATGGTGTATTTAGAACTTGCTATGGTGGGAAAATTGGGTTCTGATGATGCCAATGTACCTTGGTTTCTCTTTCTTCTGTTCTTACACTTGCCTCCTGCCATCTGATTATCTCAAGTGCTCCCTGCACTCGCTATATCTGATTGGAGCCTGTCCTTTCTCTAATCCAGGTTGAGTCAGAACTCCTCAGAGTCCAGCTATTTCTGTGATCCTGTGATTCTGGGATCCTGTGATCTTGAGATTCTGGATGTGTCAGAGTTTCTGGAAGTCAAGCTACCTCTGAGAGCCTGAGATCCTGGTGTGACCATGCTCTTGGGATCCTGGAATCCTGAGATTCTAAGATCCTGGGTGTGCTAGAGTACCTGGGCGTGGAGTCTCTCAGGGGACTCTCTGCTGAGTTTGTGGCCAAGGTAGACTGGCACCAACCAGAAGGTGTCTTTTTAATTATTATTATTTTATTATTTTATATATTTACATTCCAGTTGTTCCTCCCCTCCCCCACAATGTGTCCTCCTTCCAACAGTTTCTCATCTCTTTCCTCTTCCCCCTTGCCTTTGAGCGGGTGAGCCCTGCCACCAGACCTCCTACTTCCTTGTGGCCTCAAGTCTTTTGAGGATTAAGCAAATCTTCTCTCCAGGCAGACCTCTAATATATTTGTTCCAGGGGCCTCTGACCAGCAAGTGATGGCTCAGTCTCTGAGAGCTCTCTGGGGATTGGTTTAGTTGAGACTATTGGTTTTACTATGGAGTCTCTCTGCCCTTCAGGTTCTTCAATCCTTCTCCTAATTCAACCATTAGGTCTCTTACTTCAGTCCAGTGATTGGGTATTAGTATTCGCTTCTGTCTCAGTCAGCTGGTAGGACCTTTCAGAGGACAGCCATGCCAGCCTCCCATTGGTTAGCACATCATAGCATCAGTAATAGTGTCAGGCCTTGGTGCTCGCCCCTCCCCCAGCATCCCCCTCTCCCCAACCCTCTGAAATGGATCCAAAGTTGGGCCAGTCAGTTGGCAGCCTTTCCATCAGTTCTCTTCTCCATTTTTGTCCCTGCAGGTATTTTAGATAGAAACAATTCTGGGTCAGAAATTTTGACTGTTGGTTAGTAATCCTGTCCCTTCACTTGAGGCTCTGTCTATCTACTGGAGGTGAACTCCCTCTGCCCAATGTTTGTCACTTTGGCTAAGGTCACCCTTATTGAGTCCTTAGTGTTTTTCACCTTCCAGGTCTCTGTTACTTTCTAGAGAGTCCTCCTACCTCCCCCTACCCAAGGTTACTTATTGCCATTCATTCTCTTGGCCATCTGGGCTTTTCTACTGTCCCTGTCCCATACCTGATCCTGTTCCTCTTTCCTCTTCCTCTCCCTTCTCCCACCCAGGTTCCTCCCCCCTTCTGACTTCCATTATTATTTTCTTCCTCCTTCTTATTGGAACTGACACATTCCCATTTGGGCCTTCAATCTTTTAAAGAAAAACTTACCTCTTTTATATCCACTATTTCCTTTTTGGGAGCCACATCAATATGTATTCAGAAAAACAACAGAGTCAGTTAAAGCTAGAACAGAGCTAGTCAGATATCTCAGTGGGCAAAGACAGTTGCAAACAAACCTGACAAGCTGAGTTAAATCCCTTAGACCCATATGGTGGAAGAAGAGAATCAGCTCTTTAAACTTGCACACTGACCTATACATGTTGGAGCTCATGTACACCCAAGTAAATATGTGTGTGTATGTGTGTGTGTGCGTGCAATAAATAAATAATTTTAATAAAATATAGAAAACAAACACAACCATTGTTGTGTGAGCAGTCTCTTTAAATAAGGAAAAGAAGGAGATTAAAACTATATTTGTATACTCTTGTAAACACAGTAGATAATTAAAAAAAACAGAGGCAAGAAAGGTATTTGAAATTCCTTCATCACATTTTCTGAGGCAGGTGGATAAATAGCCTTACACACCTCCCTGGACAAAGGGCAACTGGGTTAAAGCATGACTGGGAGGCAATAGGAATTACCACCTGAGTGAGGCTCTTATTGAGGAAATTGCCAACTCTCAGTTCAAGCTCTTACCTTCCCTTTCCAAAACTCATCACTGAGAGGTGAACTGAAAACATTTTTACCATGTTACCGTTGCAATTCTACTCCTGTATATGACTGAAAGAATTTCAAGTCAAGATATCACAGAGACACTTGCACATCAATGTACAATACTACTCACAGAATGTAAGTTATGGAGAAAAAAACTCGGTGTCTGTTTACAGAAGAATGAATCAAGAAAATGTTATGTTATGTTGTTGTCATGAAAACCTATAAATTAGCATTAAACTCATTAAATCAATTAAGACAGTGCCAATTGTGGTTCCTAGATTATTTAGATTTTATAAAGACACAGGAAATCATGTATGTACGTACATATGATAAGAACTAAAAGGAAAACTATCTAGATTCTAGAATCTAGAGGATCCAGGAGGAATAATGGACAAGGGCACAGGGGATTAGTAAGAAGAAACATATGAATGTAAAGGGTGGAAGAAGTTTAATGTCTATCACCTTCTTATATAAATGTCCCTATGTAGCCTAATACCATGTCCAGTGAGTGAATAAATTCCATTGTGAAAGAATGTAAAGAAAATATGTATGGGTTAAAGAGAGCTACATATTAGATCCCAGTGTGGGTGATTAAATCATTAAATACAAAGATAACTTGTAGTAACTTTGACTTTAACATAGCAAATGTAAAATTGTTCATATAACAAATATAAAAGTTACAACATTTCGATGACTAAGAGAAAATAAACATGACGGGTCCTCTGCAAAAAGTACTACTATAAACTTCAAGATGGTGTCTACAAAGCAGTAGCCAAGCTGGAGGCTTATCTTATGTATCTCATAGGGCAGGTGCCCATGTAGCTTGTGAGAAATAGAGGAGCACAAAGGTGAGGAAAAGAAACTTGTTTATTTTCATACCTATTCTGCTCAGTACCAGGGGATGGGCCCCCTTGGGATTTATGTCTCCAGATTTGTCTCATTAAAACACCAAGGGAATTGTTGGTGGCACAGAGGATTCTGGAGATGAAATGTAGGCCAGAACAACAACATGAGCTGTCACTTCCAATATTTTACAATCTCTGCAATTTGTGTACATAAACCTGAGAATTTTTGTCATTTGTGCTGTGAACAATCAGCCAGGTAAGAGAATGAATTAGGTGTAAGCTTGGAAATTTCCTGTATTTTCTGTTCTCTATGGGATGATCTGTCTGTTTGCAACATTAAACATCAATACTCAGGTCCAGAGTTGGTTCCCTGCCTTGAAATGGACTCTTCATTATGTGTCAGTATTGTGAAGGCTGTTTGTTTTCTGTATTTTGTTACCATAACTCACCTCAATTAGCCATCATGGTTACTTAAACATTCTGTAAAGTCAATGTGAAATCCCCAAATATTGAAAGTGCTGAACAGAATCAGTAGCATTGACCATTTCAATTGCTATTTTTCTTTAGCATTTTGGTCAATATGTATGATATATATCTTTAAAACTACTTTGTTTTCTAGCCCAAAGATTCATAAATTAACTGACTCAAAGGAGTTGAACTTTTCAAAAGAACATTGGTTGTGTTTATAAACAGAGAAAATGTGCATGATTATTAAAGAAAATGCCCTGAGTTCTTTGAAGGCAACCCTTCACAGAAAGACCCTCTGATGATATCATTTCTCGGACTGTGTTCCAGGTTTAAAGCTTAGAATTCTTCAAAACCCTTACAAGCTTTCTACAGTTCATTAACTTTTCATTTTTTTAGATGGACAAGTTGTTTTGTTCACCTGTTAGTGTCTCACACCTTGAGTGTTTCCTCCTTTGTAGGCAATCTCCTTGGTGTCTCCTTTTGTCTAACTCCAGTGCAGCTTGGGAAGTTCTCTCTGTCTGTCCCAGCAACACAGGCTCTCCACACACTGATTCTTATTCTTTTTTTTATGTACACAGAATGAGTCCAGCTCATCTTAAATGAAAGGAATCAGAAACACTACTTCCCATAGCTATGTCTGCTCCTACCAGTGTATCTCAAGAAGGTAATTCAGGTACTTTCCTATATTGTGAGGACAAAAGCAATTTTAACAGTTACCTTTCTTTTTTAGTAAGTTCCGACTCTACAATTAAATAGGAAACCTTTCCCAAACAATCTATTCCTCAAAAGCTTTAACATTCATGAAAAATATTCAGTTTTGCTTTATGTAGATAAAAGAAATTATTCATTTCTTTAGGTGAAAACGAGTCTTCATTTGATAGGAAGTAATGCCAGGAATCAATTTCATAGAGAGGAAACTGTCTTAAAATTGGGAGAGCTGAACTACCCTGGAAACTTTAGAGTAGGATGATTTAAGGCAGCCTGACTTTGGGGAAGTTAAAACACAAGAGAATTATTTACCATGGTCCCATTAGTGCTGCTAGTGGAGAGGCAAGTAAACCTCCTCAATATTTGAAGAACGAGTTTAAATAGGTAACAGAGAGTCAAAATTTCAAAGACACTAATGCCGTAGGTTTTTATAGTTCCTTCTGATGAACTGAGGGAAAAGACTGCCAGGCACACCCAGACCACATATTCTTATTCATATATTCTGGGCCCTAGAAAAGGCTTTCTTTAGTTTAAGAATATCCAGGAAGATAGAAATTTCATAAAGTATAAACTATAATGCAAAAAGAGCCTTGGGTCAGCATGGCATTATAACTATAACCCCATCACTCAAGAAACTGGGGGAGGGGCTAGAGAGATAGCTTAGCAGTTAAGAACACTGACTGCTTTTCCCAAGGTCATGAGTTCAATTCCCAGCAACCACATTATGGTTCACAACCATCTGCAATGAAATCTGATGCCCCCTTCGGGTGTGTCTGAAGAGAGCAACAATATGCTCACATAAAATAAATGAATAAATGAATAAATCTTAAAAAAATCCGAGGGAGGAGACAGAATCATGGTGGGTACAATTTGAGAGTGTCAAAAAACATCTTTGGGTTCTATTTCTAAAGCTGTCAATGGTTCAGATTATTGAAAGACATTAAGCCCATTATTTTCTAGAAAACTGAAAATGTTATGCACATATCTGGTTAGACACTTGAGATTAATATGGTCATGTTTCTTATCTCATCTGGCCCAAGAATGAATAAAAAACTAATCAGTGCAAAGATGTTTGTATACCTTATACTTTCTTAAATTGAGGTGGAGTTGCTATGTTATGATAAGTTGTCTATTCTTTCTATTAACTCTGTGATTGAAACAAATTCGTCCCTGCCTACTGTCTTCACATTAAAACCCTTCAAGAGTATTCTTACCTTTCAGAGTCTGTCTGCCTGGTGAGATATTTTAAAATCTGTTCACTGTTAGAGACAATTAATGAAATGAAAAGAAAGCTGGATTACTATGTAAATACTCACAGCTAGAAAAAATGGTAGGATGGTACCTGTTCTGCATCTCCAATAAAAAGACATTAATAATGAAAACTATAATAAATTAAAAATGTTTGAATAGGAATACACAACAGAAATTCAGGCTTAATATTTTTATGGTCTGATAGGCAAATATATAAGATATTCACAAGAACTTTGCAGGGTTTTAGAAACTACTCTCATGAACTATGTTTCAGTTGGCATGAAATTATTGCCTAGTAAGACTTATGGACAAGAGTGTTAGTATTCCACAAACTATTCTATCTTTTCTTTTTAAGTGTTATTGAATCACACATTAGTCACTGAATTTCTCCTCTTGGGGGTGACAGACATTCAAGAATTAAACCCTATTCTCTTTGTCACGGTCCTTGCCATGTATTTTGTCAATGTGGCTGGGAATGGAGCCATCCTGATGATCGTCATTTCAGATCCAAGACTCCACTTGCCTATGTATTTCTTCCTGGGAAACCTAGCATGCCTAGATATCTGCTTCTCCACTGTAACAGTGCCAAAGATGTTAGAGAACTTCTTCTCTACAAGCAAAGCAATTTCCTTCTTGGGATGCATAACTCAGCTTCATTTCTTCCACTTCCTGGGTAGCACAGAAGCCCTGCTGCTGACAGTCATGGCATTTGACCGCTTTGTGGCTATCTGCAGACCACTGCACTACCCTGCCATTATGAACAGTCAGGTCTGCATCCAGGTGGCTATCTCCATCTGGGCCATTCCTTTTCTTCATGCTTTAGTTCACTCTATATTGACGTCTCAATTGAACTTTTGTGGTTCCAACCACATCCATCATTTCTTCTGTGATGTTAAGCCATTACTGGAGCTGGCCTGTGGAAACACTGAGCTCAACAGGTGGCTGCTCAATACTCTCACAGGGACAGTTGCCATTGGCCTCTTCTTTCTGACATTTCTCTCTTATTTCTACATTGTCACGTATCTCTTTCTGAAGACTCGTTCCTGCAGTATGCTGCACAAAGCACTGTCCACTTGCGCCTCTCACTTCATGGTTGTCATGATTTTCTATGCTCCTGTTCTCTTTATTTATATCAATCCTGATTCAGGGAGCTCCCTGGAAAAGGACAGGATCATTGCTGTCATGTACACTGTGGTCACCCCTGCACTCAATCCACTTATCTATACTCTGAGGAACAAGGAAGTGAGAGGTGCTCTGAATAGAAAAATCAGAATATTACTTTGACTTGAAGAAATCCAGTAAGTTATTCTGAAATATTAAAACACAAGTAACTAATGTGAATACTGACATGTGAATTTTTTGATTCTGCAATTGTTTATGATATGTATAACAAAGATGACCAGGTAAAGAATAAATATATGAGAAAATGTTGTCCAATTGTATTTGAAATTCCAGTATATAAATAAGATGGAAATTGGAACAAACAAGGTGCTTCCTATAAAATGCCAACTCTGAATTTGTTTGGGAGAAAAGCATTGTTGAATCCAATTTGGTATCCTTTCATATATCTTTATATGTAAAATGAAGTATATAAATTGCTGGGAGTAGATAAAAGGAACTTGTCTTCCATACTGCCCTTTTGACTTTAGACTTTATTTTACCTAACCTGACCAATTCCCTCCTTTTTTTTTAATTAGATATTTTCTTTATATACATTTTAAATGTTATCCCAAAAGTTCCCTATACCCTCCCTCCATACTGCTCTCTTCCCCACCCACTCCTGCTTCTTAGCCCTGGCATTCCCCTGTACTGGGGCATAGCAATTCCCCTTTTAAGCAACATAGTTCCAGAAACATACTTGTTACCAACAACTCTTTATGCAATAATAATTATCCAAAATATAAAGGCTCTAACAACATTTGAAGAACAAATTTGATTGATTGGGGAAAACCCCACTTACATTCAATATCAGCTGGCAATGATGGAACACTTTGTGTAGTCCCTAATTCCTGTGTTCTGACTGGTTTAAGTGATAACTGTAATAAACTTGGTTCATCTGCTTGCAAGTTTTGTCCTTACCCTAGTTGGGGCTGCCACAAGAAACAAGGCTCCTGAATTCTTTTTAGTGACCATGATCTCTCAGCGACTCTGCTTATGTGATAGGATTGATAAAAGGTTTTACCATCTCATTAGCCCATTGGTATATTCTCTTCTCTTCCTCATAGCACAGAATGGGTGAAATATAAGAAAATATGACTGAATTACCCATGTTTTGAATAGATGGATATTAATCAGCACACTTATCTATAATGTCAGTTAGTTTCAATTTCCATAATGTGATCAATAAAATCCCTTTAAGAGGTAGAACTGGAAATGCAATCCAATATCTGAAACATGCCATGTTTACACTTTACAACTGACCAATCAATCTCCCTAGGTCTTCTTCTATAGAGTTTAGGTTTTTTTCTTTTTTTCCTTTTTTCTTTTTTGAGACAGGGCTTATTGAAAATTTCCATGGTGTCCTGGAACTGACCATTGTATAGGAAGACCTTGAATGTGCTGGTTTCCTGGTCAGTCTCTCAAGTGGCTGGGGACACAGCCCTTGCATTGTCACAATCTATGATCAAAGAAATTAGGATTCTTGGGATTAGATAGATCCAACTGAATAGATAGTCAAAAGCCATTATTTTTACCTCTCTAAACTTCACAGACTTTTCATTGGAGGTCTTTGGACTTTCCACTCACTAAATGATTGCTGTGAAAATAAGGGTGGGTCAAATTTACTGTGATGTGGCTTATAGGTATAGATTAAGCTACATATGGTTGGAAGCACAGACTATGCTGTAGAGGGAAGCTGAATGTAGACTTGTAACATAAGATCAACCAGGAGAAAGAGCCCCTGTGTGGTCTGCTGGGGGTGGGGGTGGGGGTGGGGAAAAGCCCCAGTGTGGGGTGTTTCTTCGTTCTTGTCCGTTCTTGAGGCAGCAGAGGGGGAAGAGTGTAGGTGGAGGATAAGACTTTGTCTTACTGAGTTTCTGGGGTAAGACCTTGTCTTATGAGAAATTTCAGGTTGCTGTATAATAAAAAGTTTACTTATCTAAGTCTAAGTTACTACGCTATTGTAGCTAACCTGCCTTCTGTGATCCTCTGAGGCCAGAAATTGCAGTCTCTGGCACTTAGCTCCTCATCCTAAAACAGCAGGAGATTAGGTAAAGGATTAATTGCTAGAGTCTTTCCCCTATTGTCCAGAAGCCTCTTGCTTGTCAGGATAGGGCCTACTTTGGAATAATAAACTTTTACCAGGAGAAGAGAGTAACACTTGCAGAAGGAAAAACTTGTATGTAAGCAAATATGCATAATCTCACATAAATCCCTATTTGGCTTCATTCATGCTTATTTATTCATTTTCATTCAGAACCCAGCTGGGCCCAACTTGCATGCATTCTCACAATTACATACTTACATACACATCCATACTTACATATGCATATGGAGCAAAAGACCAAGCACTGGTGCAGAAAGAACTCACTCATTCTGGATGAGAATTGCCCTCCAATCTTTATTACATAGAGAAAGAAAAGTTTTCTACCTTTTTAATGCTAAATGAATTAAACCCATGTTTGTAAGAAAAAAAGCTTCGTTTCTTTTAATAAGCCTAACCTGCCTTGTTCTTACCATGGGACCTGTTCTGTACCATGGTAAGGAGAAGCCTGCCTGCTCCTTCTGTTTTCTGCGAGATCTTCTTTTTTCCTCTTCCCCTCTGCATTCTTCACACTGCTCTCTTAGTATTTTATGTTATCTATAATTTCTAAGTTACTTCACTCTGCATTCTCCTTCTAATCTAAAAAGTGTTCTGACTAAAAACTTCTCCTCAGCTCAGTTCTTCTCACCTCCCTTCCTCTCACCCTAGTCCCTCAGTTCTGACTTTTCTCTTTGTCCTCAGCTCTTAAACATCCTTCAGAATACATGATCACATGTTACAAAAATTCATCAAAATTTCATACAGAAATCAAATCATAAATTGAAATAGAAGTTTACAACAGAGAATGTTTACATGCATATCCATTAGGAGTAATTATCTGGCTAAACATCCATCACTTGTCTCAGTTCCACAGGTTCACTGGTTTAAAACCATAACTAAGTTATTAGTGAAGTGTTGTATAGATAAACCCAGTCGATATTTTAATCTTTTGTCCTAACACCTATAATAAATCATTAGTTCCCTTTTAATGACCTTTGGTTAATTGTTTTTACAACCTCTTAGTATGTGCTCTGGGTAGGAGAAAGCCTGGTTACCATCTAAGAGCAATTAACTGGGGGACTGACAGAGTTCTCATTGCAGCTCTGACTATCAGAAAAGGACCTAATAGCAGTCCTATTAATAAAAGAGCTTAATAATCACAGATATAATTTTAGGATCATCACTAAGACTTAAGTCATCTATTTGTCTATATAGCATCACTACAAGATAGTACATCTTCGTGGATATGCAGATCTCTGCTTCAGAGGGGTGTGCTCCAACTTAGTGTTTGTTATATATGTTTAATAATAACAGGAAAAGCATATTAAAAGCAAGAATCTTTCCTATAGTAAGTCTTCCAGAACCTTGCTTAATGAGGGCTCACCTGTCACAGATTATATAATAATCTGAGGCAGGCCACTTCAGGATGATCACCTGCTAGTTATTACCTTGTCCCATTATGGCTCCCGACAGTGGTCCTGTTAGTGGGGTGTGATGTTGATGACGCACAAGGCACTGAGTGACTCTGAATTACCTGGTAATGCCTGTAAGACTTCTCAAGATGAACCATCACAAGTCCATCCCTTGTGAGTTTGACACAAAACAATGCATTTTAAGCTACAATATTACACCATAGCCTCTGAAAACTCACACTCATATAGTAATGCAAATGCATCACTTTGAGGCCTTTGAGTGAATCACAATCAAGGTTGATGCAGCCTGCACTGCAATGAATACAGGGTTTTTCAAGGAATGTCATGCTCTTGGAAGCTGTGAAAATTTTGCAAGGTAGAACATAGCTTAAAGAATCTCATTTCTAGAGATGTACCTTTGATAGTTATTTGAGCTTCCTTTTTCAACCCCCTTTGCTCTTTGTGGACCATGAAGGAAAAACCTCTTCCATCACTCTTCTCCTGATATGGTTTTTGGCTGAAATGACTGAACCAAAAAAAAAAAAAAAAAAAAAAAAAAAAAAAAAAAAAAAAAAAAAAAGCCCTGAACCTTCAGAAACTAGGAGCCAATCCAAATTATTTTTCTTTTTTCCTTTTCTTTCTCTTTTAAATTTTTTTCAATTTTTTATTATATATTTTCTTCATTTACATTTTAAATGCTATCCAGAAAGTCCCCTATACTCTCCCCCCTGCCCTGCTCCCCTACCCACCCAGTCCTACTTCTTGGCCTTGGCATTTCCCTGTACTGGGGCATAGAAAGTCTGCAAGGACAAGAGGCCTCTCTTCCCATTGATGGATGACTAACTCATCTGCTGCTACGTATGCAGCTGGAGACACAAGCTCTGGGGGTACTGGTTAGTTAATATTGTTGTTTTGCTCTTTGTGGACCATGAAGGAAAAACCTATAGTGTTGCAGACTCCTTCAGCTCCTTGAGTACTTTCTCTAGCTACTCCATTGGGGGCACTGTATTCCATCCAATAGATGACTATGGGCATCCACTTCTGTATTTGCCAGGCACTGGCAGAGCCTCACAGAGAAAGCTATATCAGAGTCCTGTCAGCAAAGTCTTTCTGGCATATGCAATAGTATCTGGGTTTGGTGGTTGTATATGGAATGGATCCCTGGGTGGGTCAGTCTCTGGATGGTCTTTCCTTCTGCCTTAGCTCCAAACTTTGTCTCTATAACTCCTTCCATGGGTATTTTGTTCCCCATTCTAAGAAGGAGCTAAGTATCCACACTTTAGTCTTTCTTCTTGAGTTTCATGAGTTTAGCAAATTGTAACTTCTAAGTTTCTGTGAGTGCATATCATGTGTGTTTTTTTGTGATTGGGATACCTCACTCAGGATGACATCCTCCAGATGCACCCATTTGCCTAAGAATTTCATGAATTCATTGTTTTTAATTGCTGAGTAGTACTCCATTGTGTAAATGTACCACATTTTCTGTATCCATTCCTCTGTTGAGGGACAGCTGGGTTCTTTCCAGCTTCTGGCTATTATAAATAAGGCTGCTATGAACATAGTGGAGCATGTGTCCTTATTACAAGTTGGAACATCTTCTGGGTATATGCCCAGGAGAGGAATTGCTGAATCTTCCAGTAGTACTATGTCCAATTTTCTGAGAAACAGCCTGACTGATTTCCAGAGTGGTTGTACCAACTTGCAATCCCACCAATAATGGAGGAGTGTTGCTCTTTCTCCACATCCTCACCAGCATCTTAGCCATTCTGAATGGTGTGAAGTGGAATCTCAGGGTTGTTTTGATTTGCATTTCCCTGATGATTAAGGATATTGTACACCTTTTCAGGTGCGTCTCAGCCATTTGGTATTCCTCAGTTGAGAATTCTTTGTTTAGCTCTGTAACCCATTTTTAATAGGGTTATTTGAGTTTCTGTAGTCCATCTTCTTGAGTTTTTTATATATATTGGATACTAGTCCCTTATATGATTTAGGATTGGTAAAGTCCTTTCCCAATCTGTTGGTGGTCTTTTTCTTATTGACAGTGTCTTTTGCCTTACAGAAGCTTTGTAATTTTATGAGGTCCCATTTGTCGATTCTTGATCTTACAGTATTACTGTTCTGTTCAGGAATTTTTCCCCTTTGCCCATATCTTCAAGGCTTTCCCCCAGTTTCTCCTCTATAAGTTTCAGTGTCTCCGGTTTTATGTGGAGTTCCTTGATCCACTTAGACTTGACCTTATCACAAGGAGATAAGAATGGATCAATTTGCATTCTTCTACATGCTGATTGCCAGTTGTGCCAGCACCATTTGTTGAAAATACTTTCTTTTTTCCACTGGATGGTTTTTAGCTCCCTTGTCAAACGTCAAGTGACCATAGGTGTGTGGGTTCATTTCTGGGTCTTCAATTCTATTCCATTGATCTACCTGTCTGTCATTGTACCAGTACCCTGAAGTTTTACCACAATTGCTCTGTAGTACAGATTGAAGTCAGGCATGGTGATTTCCCCAGAGGTTCTTTTATTGTTGAGAATAGTTTTTGATATCCTTGGTTTTTTATTATTCCAGATGAATTTGCAAATTTCCCTTTCTAACTCAGTGACAATTTGAATTGGAATTTTGATGGGTATTGCATTGAATCTGTAGATTGCTTTCGGCAGGATAGCCATTTTGACTATATTAATCCTGCCAATCCATGAGCATGGGGTATCTTTTCATCTTCTGAGATCTTTGATTTCTTTCTTCAGAGACTTGACGTTTTTATTATACAGATCCTTCACTTCTTTAGTTAGAGTCACACCAAGGTATTTTGTATTATTTGTGATTATTGTGAAGGGTGTTGTTTCCCTAATTTCTTTCTCAGCCTGTTAATCATTTGTGTACACAAAGGCCATTGACTTGTTTGAGTTAATTTTATATCCAGCTACTTCACTGAAGCTGTTTATCAGGTTTAGGAGTTCTCTGATGGAATTTTTAGGATCACTTATATTTGCTATCATATCATCTGCAAAAAGTGATATTTTTAGTCCTTCCTTTCCAATTTGTATCTCCTTGACTTCCTTTTGTTGTCTAATTGCTCTGGCTAGGACTTTGAGCACAATGTTGAATAGGTAGGGAGAAAGCCTTGTCTAGTCCCTGATTTTAGTGGGATTGCTTCCAGCTTCTCTTCATTTAGTTTGGTGTTGGTTACTGGTTTGCTGTAGATTGATTTTACTATGTTTAGGTATGGGCCTTGAATTCCTCATCTTTCTAAGAGTTTTATCATGAATGGGTGTTGGATTTTGTCAAATGCTTTCTCAGCATCTAACCAGATGATCATGTGGTTTTTGTCTTTGAGTTTGTTTATATAGTGGATTATATTGATGGATTTCTGTATATTAAACTATCCCTACATCCCTGAAATGAAGCCTACTTGATCATGATTGACGATTGTTTTGATTGTTCTTAGGTTTGGTTAGTGAGAATTTTAGTATTGATATTCATAAGGGAAACTGGTCTGAAGTTATCTATCTTTGTTGGGTCTTTATGTGGTTTAGGTATCAAAGTAATTGTAGCTTCGTAGAATGAATTGGGTAGAGTACCTTCTGCTTCTATTTTGTGGAATAGTATAAGAAGAATTGGAATTAGGTCTTCTTTGAAGGTCTGATAGAACTCTGTACTAAACCTATCTTGTCCTGTTTTTTTTTTTTTTTTTTTTTGGTTGGCAGACTATTAATGACTGCTTCTATTTCTTTAGGGGATATAGGACTGTTTAGCTCATTAACCTGATCTTGGTTTAACTTTGGTACCTGGTATCTGTCTAGAAATTTGTCCATTTCTTCCAGGTTTTCCAGTTTTTGTTGAGTATAGTATAAGGATCTTATGGTGTTTTGAATTTCCTCAAGTTCTGTTGTTATTTCTCCCTTTTCATTTCTGATTTTGTTAATTAGGATGCTATCCCTGTGCCCTCTAGTGAGTCTGGTTTAATCTATCTTGTTGATTTTCTCAAAGAACCAGCTGCTGGTTTGGTTTATTCTTTGAATAGTTCTTTTTGTTTCCACTTGGTTGATTTTGGCACTGAGTTTGTTTATTTCCTGCCTTCTACTTCTCTTGGGTGAATTTGCTTCCTTTTGTTCTAGAGCTTTTAGGTGTGTTGTCAAGCTGCTACTGTATGCTCTCTCTAGATTCTTTTTGGAGGCACTCAGAGCTATTAGTTTTCCTCTTAGGACCACTTTCATTGTGTCCCATAAGTTTGGGTATGGTTTGTGTTCTTTTTCATTAAACTGTAAAAAGTCTTTAATTTCTTTCCTTATTTCTTCCTTGTCAAAGGTATCATTGAGGAGAGTGTTGTTTAGCTTCCATGTGAATGTTGGCTATGTATTATCTATGTTGGTATTGAAGATCAGCCTTAGTCCATTGTGATCTAATATGATGCATGGGACAATTTCAGAATTTTTGTATCTGTTGAGGCCTGTTTTGTGACCAATTATATGGTAAATTTTGGAGAAGGTACCATGAGGTGCTGAGAAGAATGTATATCCTTTTGTTTTAGGATAAATTGTTCTGTAGATATCTGTTAAATCCATTTGTTTCATAACTTTTGTTAGTTTCAATGTGTCTCTGTTTAGTTTCTGTTTCCACGATCTGTCCATTGATGAAAGTGGTGTGTTGAAGTCTCCCACTATTATTGGGTGAGGTGCAATGTGTGCCTTGAGCTTTACTAAAGTTTCCTTAATGAATGTGGCTGCCCTTGCATTTGGAGCATAGATATTCAGAATTGAGAGTTCATCTTGGAAAATTTTACCTTTGATGTGTATGAAGTGCCCCTCCTTGTCTTTTTTGATAACTTTGGGTTGGAAGTTGATTTTTATTTGATATTAGTATGGCTACTCCAGGTTGTTTCTTCAGACAGTTTGCTTGGAAAATTGTTTTCCAGACTTTCACTCTGAGGTAGTGTCTGTCTTTTTTCTTGAGGTGGGTTTCTTGTAAGCTGCAAAACCTTGGATCCTGTTTGTATAGCCAGTCTGTTAGTCTATGTCTTTTTATTGGGGAATTGAATCCATTGATATTAAGAGATATTAAGGAAAAGTAATTGTTATTTCCTGTTATTTTTGTTGTTAGAGTTGGGATTCTGTTCTCGTGGCTGCCTTCTTTTAGTTGTGTTGAAGGATTACTTCCTTGTTTTTTCCAGGGCGTAATTTCCATCTGTGTATTGGTGTTTTCCAGTTATTATCCTTTGAAGGGCTGGATTCGTGGAAAGATATTGTGTGAAATTGGTTTTGTTTTGGAATTCTTTGTTTTCTCCATCTATGGTAATTGAGAGTTTTGCTGGGTATAGTAGCCTGGGCTGGCATTTGTGTTCTCTTAGTGTCTGTATAACAGCTGTACAGGATTGTCTGGCTTTCATAGTCTCTGGTGAGAAGTCCGGAGTAATTCTAATAGGTCTGCTTTTATATGTTACTTGACTTTTTCTTCCTACTACTTTTAATATTCTGTCTTTATTTAATGCATTTGTTGTTCTGATTATTATGTGTTGGGAAAAATTTCTTTTTTGGTCTAGTCTATTTGGAGTTCTGTAGGCTTCTTGTATGTTCATGGGCATCTATTTAGGTTTGGGAAGTTCTCTTCTATAATCTTGTTGAAGACATTTGCTCGCCCTTTAAGTTGAAAACCTTCATTCTCTTCTACTCCTACTATCCGTAGCTTTGGTCTTCTCATTGTGTCCTGGATTTCCTGAATGTTTTGAGTTAGGATATTTTTACATTTTGCATTTTCTTTGATTGCTGTGCCCATGTTCTCTATGGGATCTTCTGCACCTGAGATTCTCTTTTTCATCTCTTGTATGCTGTAGCTGATGCTTGCATCTGTGGTTTCTGATTTCTTTCCTAGGATTTCTATCTTCAGAGTTGTCTCCCTTTGTGATTTCTTTATTGTTTCTACTTCCATTTTTAGATCCTGGATGGTTTTGTTCAATTCCATCACCTGTTTGGTAATGTTTTCCTGTAACTCTCTTAGGGACTTTTGTGCTTCCTACTTAAGGGCTTCTAGCTGTTTACCTGTGTTTTCCTGTATTTCGTTCTTAAAGTCCTCCATCATCATCATGAGAAGAGACTTTAGATACATGTTTTGCTTTTCTGGTATGATGGTGTATCCAGGACTTGCTATGGTGGGAAAGTTTGGTTCTGATGATGCCAAGTAACCTTGGTTTGTGTTGCTTCTGTTCTTGGGCTTGCCTCCTGCCATTTGATTATCTCAAATGCTTGCTGCCCTCAACATATCTGATTGGAGCCTGTCCTTCCTATAATCCCAGTTGATTCAGGACTCCTCAGAGTCCAGCTTTCTCTGTGATCCTTTGATTTTGGGCTCCTCTGAACCTGAGATTCTGGGTTTGTCAGAGTTCTTGCCAGTCAAGCTTCCTCTGACACCTTGAAATCCTGGTGTGATCAAGCTCCTGTTATCCTGGGATCCTGTTTTCCTAAGATCCTGGGCGTGTTACAGTGCCTGGAAGTGATGTCTTCTTTGAGGACTGTAGAGGTGTCTGGTCTGTTTGAAACCAAGGTAAACCAGTATTGATCAGAAGGAACCTGGGCCTCTGGTCAGGCAGGCCTCAGGTGTCCTTGTTCCTGCTTTCACAGGCCTGTCAAAATTGGTTTGGAGCAGATGTTGTGTTCCACTGATACTAAGATCGTGTGGAGATTCCTCTGGGGACCATTGAGGTGTCCGCTGATTCTGCACCCAAGGTGACCAGGTGGTGGCACCAACTGGAAGGGCCCTTTTCTTCCTTTTCCTTCCTCTTCCTGTTTCTTTTCCTCTTTCTATTTATCTTCTTGTTCTTCTTCCTCTTTCCTTTCCTACTCTTTTCTTCTTCTTCTTCTTCTTCTTCTTCTTCTTCTTCTTCTTCTTCTTCTTCTTCTTCTTCTTCTCCTTCTCC
This sequence comes from Mus musculus, assembly GCF_000001635.26. Classification (NCBI taxonomy): domain Eukaryota; kingdom Metazoa; phylum Chordata; class Mammalia; order Rodentia; family Muridae; genus Mus; species Mus musculus. The sequence continues at coordinate 3,660,047 of NT_187027.1, forward strand.
TTCTCCTTCTCCTTCTCCTTCTCCTTCTCCTTCTCCTTCTCCTTCTCCTCCTCCTCCTCCTCCTCCTCCTCCTCCTTTTTCATCTTCTCCATCTTCTTTTTCTTCTCTTTTTGCCTAGGTTACAAACTTTCAGACTTAATAATGTGTCTCCAGACTGAATAATCCCCTTAGATATGCACAGACCTTGTTCAGCATCATAGAACCTTTTGTGTCAGGAATGTGAGGAGGAATCCTGAATCCACAGGCCAGTAGAGAGAAAGGACTAGAAAGGGATTTGTTTTAGTATTTCAGAATATTCAATGAACTGACAGAAGTAAATAAATATTAATTACCCAACATTATCTAAAGCAAATTATGTTGTTTGTATCTAGGGACATACTATGAAAATCTATGCCCCTTCACAATGCTTCATTCCCCATTTTATTAAAACAGAGAATATGCACCTTCAGTGAGTTATAGCATATCTAATTTAGATTGATATTATAGTTGTAAAAGATTCTCTATCATGGGTACACCTTGTTCTTGAAGAAAAGAATCATTTACTGTTTCTGTTAAAATAACTTACCTTTTATGACCTGGACTAGTAGGACCTTCTTTATTGATGGTTCCCTAAAGGGGAGTATGATGGATGAAAAAATAAAGAAGACAAGAATGTTTTGATTAAGAGATTTTTCATGAGCTGCTGGCTCATGATAAGTAAGCTCATTAAGACTTACAGCTTGGGCTGGCAAGATTGTTCAGTGGGTAAGAGCACTGACTGCTCTTCTGAAGGTTATGATCTGGTGTATCTGAAATCAGCTACAGTGTACTTATATATAATAACAAATAAATCTTTGGGATGGAGTAAGCAGGGACTCAGCGAGCAAAGTTGACCAGAGTGAGCAGGGCTGACCATAGTGAACAGAGGTCCTAATAATTCAATCCCCAGCAACTACATGAAGGCTCACAACCATCTGTATAGCTACAGTGTACTCACATACATAAAATAAATAAATCTTTTGTTTTAAAGACTTACAGTATTTTATACACTGCCTGCAAGGCAAAAATGGGACAGAGGGAGCAGAAAACTATCACAGAATGGGATGAATTCAGCCAGGACCTAATCAAGCATTTTTGAACACCCCCCCCCCCCCCGCACAAAGTCTCAAGAACATCACAAACTAGCACACAGCAGCCTTGGGACTGATAACCACAGCTCTTCAAGGGAGAAAACAACAGGTTTCCAGGAACTGAAAAATTAACTTCTTCAAGGCCCTGATCCCAGCTCCACAATAGACTTTGACAAGTGTGTCCTTGGACAGTAACTATGTTCCCTCATCCTTCCATATGGGCCTCTGAGAAAGCCTGCAATTGCCCTGAGTGGCAGTGTTTAAACTTTGCATATAATCCAGTAGCTTATGCACAGCTCATTCTCTTCTCTTTCTGAATGTAGTATATAAGCACCTGACTCACAGCTTCTATGGATCATTGTTTCCCTAGGAGGCCTCCTATGCCATACATTGGATAAAATTTAAACAATTTTTTCCTTTTAATCTGATGAAATCAGTTTGTCTCTTGAACTCAATCCTTTTCCTAAGAGGCAGAAGAAATAGGATAGTTACTGGAGCTTCACAGTTCTGGCAGGTGGCTGTATGTACCCAGAAGAAACAAAACATTATTTTCTCATACCAGCTCTTTTCTATGCTACCAACCTTTGGACATCTTTACTAGAGAGAAGAACAGACATTTACTAACTTCACATATTATCTTGGTGGTCCTAAATAGTTAAATGTTATTCCAGGCAGACTTCAATAAGTGTTACAATGTAGAGGTATTCTTTATTTTTTTTAAATATTTTTTATTATTACGTATTTTCCTCAATTACATTTAGAATGCTATCCCAAAAGTCCCCCATACCCTCCCCCCTACTTCCCTACCCACCCATTCCCATTTTTTGGCCCTGGCATTCCCCTGTACTGGGGCATATAAAGTTTGCATGTCCAATGGGCCTCTCTTTCCACTGATGGCCGACTAGGCCATCTTTTGATACATATGCAGCTAGAGTCAAGAGCTCCCGGGTACTGGTTAGTTCATAATGTTGCACCTACAGGGTTGCAGATCTCTTTAGCTCCTTGGATACTTTCTCTAGCTCCTCCATTGGGGGCCCTGTGCTCCATCCAATAGCTGACTGTGAGCATCTACTTATGTGTTTGCTAGGCCCCGGCATAGTCTCACAAGAGACAGCTAGCTATATCAGGGTCCTTTCAGCAAAATCTAGCTAGTGTATGCAATGGTGTCATCGTTTGGAGGATAATTAAGGGATGGATCTCTGGGTATGGCAGTCTCTAGATGGTCCATCCTTTTGTCTCAGCTCCAAACTTTGTCTCTGTAACTCCTTCCATGGGTGTTTTGTTCCCAATTCTAAGAGGGGCATAGTGTCCACACTTCAGTCTTCATTCTTCTTGAGTTTCATGTGTTTAGCAAATTGTATCTTATATCTTGGGTATCCTAGGTTTTGGGCTAATATCCACTTATCAGTGAGTACATATTGTGTGAGTTCCTTTGTGAATGTGTTACCTCAATCAGGATGATGCCCTCCAGGTCCATCCATTTGGCTAGGAATTTCATAAATTCGTTCTTTTTAATAGCTGAGTAGTACTCCATTGTGTAGATGTACCACATTTTCTGTATCCATTCCTCTGTTGAGGGGCATCTGGGTTCTTTCCAGCTTCTGGCTATTATAAATAAGGCTGCTATGAACATAGTGGAGCATGTGTCCTTCTTACCAGTTGGGGCATCTTCTGGATATATGCCCAGGAGAGGTATTGCTGGATCCTCCGGTAGTACTATGTCCAATTTTCTGAGGAACCACCAGACTGATTTCCAGAGTGGTTGTACAAGCCTGCAATCCCACCAACAATGGAGGAGTGTTCGTCTTTCTCCACATCCTCTCCAGCATCTGCTGTCACCTGAATTTTTGATCTTAGCCATTCTGACTGGTGTGAGATGGAATCTCAGGGTTGTTTTGATTTGCATTTCTCTGATGATTAAGGATGCTGAGCATTTTTTCAGGTGCTTCTCAGCCATTCGGTATTCCTCAGGTGATAATTCTTTGTTTAGTTCTGAGCCCCATTTTTTAATGGGGTTATTTGATTTTCTGGACTCCACCTTCTTGAGTTCTTTATATATATTGGATATTAGTCCCCTATCTGATTTAGGATAGGTAAAGATCCTTTCCCAATCTGTTGGTGGCCTTTTTGTCTTATTGACAGTGTCTTTTGCCTTACAGAAGCTTTGCAGTTTCATGAGGTTCCATTTGTCAATCCTCGATCTTACAGCACAAGCCATTGCTGTTCTATTCAGGAATTTTTCCTCTGTACTATATATCTTCCAGGATTTAGTGTCAGCTCATGTATGTATGGGGTGTTAGCTGTCTTGGCCAGTGAGATGTGAAATAATTTTTGGAGTTATGCACACAACTGTTATTTCTCCATGTGCTCTGTGGGACCAGTGTCATTCACTAGTTCTGTGATTCCTCTTGGTTTTGAAACTCTCTTGTTTAATGATCATGTAAGTGAGATTGGATCAGTGACTTCTCCATTTGCTGGCATTTTTCTGCTTCATCTCTCCTAATTTTACCTATGTGCACATATTCTCTACTGAGCTAAGGATGCCATTTGTGGAGGGCAAAACCAGTGTCTTTTCTACTTGTCTTTGCCACATAGACAAGTATTTTGTTTATCCCTACTGGTATCTTTGAGTTTCTAAATCACATACAGAATCTTCAACTTCACTAGACTTTATTCTTAATTTTTCATACTTTTCCCTTTCAACACTCAATCCAGGAATCTACAGCCTGAGAAATGAGGCTGTAGACACAGTCCAAAGGAAGATTTTTTTTTCAAAGAAAAATATCTCTTTTTATATCCATTATTTTCACTTTGGGAGCCACATCAATAGGTATTGGGAAAACCAACAGAGTCAATGAATCAATTAAACCTAGAGCAAGGTTAGTCAGATGGCTTATTGGGGTAAAAAAAAATCTGCAATCAAGCTAGACAAGTTGTGTTAAATACCTGAGACCCACATGGTGGGAGAAGAGACCCGTACACATACATACATATATAGGCACAATAAATAAATAAGTTTAATAAAATATAAACTAACAAACACAGCCATTGTTTTTTGAGTAGTCTCTTTAAATGAGGAAAATAAGGAGAGTAGAATTATATTTTATACTCTTGTAAATAGAGTAGATTAAAATCTCACAAGCTAGATGTGAGGGAAAAGTAATTTTCTTTAACTTTAAAGAAACCTACTTAATTTCCTTCTTTGATATATTTTTTCAAAAGCAGAGGCATGAATGATAGCCAATTTGAAATTCCTTAAACATTTTTTCCTGAGCCAGGGGGATAAAGAGCCTTTCACACCTCTTTGAGGAGGGAGCAAGTAGGCTGATACTTGACTGAGAGGCAATAGGAACTACCACCCAAGGCTGCTATTGAGGTCAGAGCTAACTCTCAGTACAGGCTCCTACCTTCTCATCCCCAACATTCATCACTGAGCAGTGAACTGCAAACATTTTTATGATGTTACTCCAGCATTTCTACTCCTGGATATGACTGAAAGAATTCCAAGTTAACATATCACATAGACACTTGCACATCAATGTAAAACATTAATCACAATAGGTAAGTTATGCAATAAACCTAGGTGTCTGTCTGCAGAGGAATGGATGGAGAAACTGTTATCTCTCTTTCTCTGTCTCTCTCTCTTTGTCTCTGTCTCTGTCTGTCTGTCTCTCTCTCTGTTACACACACACACACACACACACACACACACACACACATTTTCAGTTATAGGAAGATCAAAGGTATTTTCTGGGCATGAAAACCTAGCAATAAGCAATAAACATATTACATCAATTAAGACAGTGGCAATTGTGTCTCTTAGATTACATCTATGTTTTATAAAGATAGAAAAATTATTATGTATAAATGACATGAAATAGAAGCAAGACTATCTAGCATCTATACACCCTGGGGGGAATAATGGAAGAAGGCATAGGGAAGAAAGTGTAAAATCATTGTAACATATAGGATAAGGAAATTCAAGCGATATCACTTACTTAACTGAAAATATATTTGTATAGCCTGATACCACATGTTCAGTGAATAAATGCCATTGAGAAAGAATGTAAAGAAAATATCTATGGGTTAAAGAGAACTACAAATGAGAGCTCAGTGTGTTTGATTGAATACAAAGATAACTTGAATACACAGATAATTTGTAACAACTTGGACTTAATAAAACAAATGTAAAATTGATCATTTAACAAATGTAAAAGTTAAAACATTTGGATGACTAAGTGAAAACAAACATTAAGGGTCCTATGCTAAAAGTACTACAAAAAACTTCAAGATGGTGTCCACAAAACAATAGCCAAGCTGGGGGCTTAGCTTATGAAAATCATAAGGCTGGTGCCCATGAAGCTTTTGAAAAATGGAGAACTACAGAGGAATTGCTTGAAACTATACTCCCATTTTCAACTGTGGAAAAATACCAAGTTTATTTTCATACCAATTCAACTCAGTACCAGGGGATGTACCCCCTTGGGGTTTTTATGTCTACAGATTTGTCTCATTAAAACAACAGCAGAATTGCTGATAAAAAGAGGATTGTGGAGATGAAATGTAAACCAGGACAACAATATCAACTGTCATTTCCAATATTTTATGATCTGTGAAATTTGTGTACATAAACCTTAGAATCTTTGTCACTTGTCTTCTGAAAAATCAGCCAGGTAAGAGAATGCATTCGGCTTAAATTTGGAAATATCTTCTACTTTCTGTTCTTTAGGGAATAGTCTATATGTCTGCAACATTACACATCATCAGTTCTGAGGGTTCAGAGTTGGTTCCCTGTCTTGGGTTGGACTCCACACTGTATGTGAGGATTGTGAAGGCTGTCTGGCTTTTGTGTTATATTTCCACATCTCATCTCAATTCATTATTATAGTCTCTTAAAAACTCTCCGAAATATCCAAATATTTAAATGCTGAGCAGAATTAATATCATTGATATTTCCAATCTCTATTTTTCTTTAGAAAATTGGTAAATGCCATACACACACAAACACACATACACACACACACACACACACACACACGTATATATTTAAAACTGCTTTGTTTTCTTGTCCAAAGTTTCATAAATTAACTGTATCAAAGATGTTGATTTTTTAACAAGAAAGTCTGTTCTGTTTATAAACAGACAAATTTTGCATGATAATGAAACTGCCCTGAGTTGTTTGAAGGCAACCTTCCACGGAAGAACCCTAGTGATTACATAATTTCTCAGACTGTCTTCCATATAAAGCTTAGAATTGTTTAGAAGCCTTACAGGTTTTTCCAGTAAAGCAATTTTTTTTTAAGATGGGGAAATGTTTTCTTAAATCAGTAACAACTCACACTAGAGTGGTTCCTCTCTTGTAGGACTCTCCCTTGTGTCAACCTTTGTCTAACTCCAGTGCAGTTTGGGTAGTTCTCGAAGTGATTTCCAGCAGCATGGGCTCTCCACACACTGATTTTAATTATTCTCTCATGTACAGAGTGAATACAGTGCATCTTTAAATGAAAGGAACCAGAACTACTTCACACAGCTATGTCTGCTCCTACCAGTGTATCTCAGGGAGGATATTCAGGTATTTTCCTTTTTTTTTTTTTCAATACAACATAATTTCTTTTTATTTCAGTAATTAAAAGAAATAAAATAGGTCATTGATTTTTAATTTACATGCTGATTTTTTAAATGGCAAAATTATCTCTATAAACATGATTAGAAGATGCTCTGACATTTAAAGCTTCAGTAGTGTAACACTGTACTTTTAAGTAACTGAGTAGTTCTAGTTGCTCTGAAAAGATATTCTGTTCATAATAGAGACTCATCAAACTGGACGGTAGTTTATCACTTACCACCCAGGGATCCTATACCTGCTCTGTTCATATCTAACACATGTTCTTACGCTGTGGTTCTAAGGTATTTTCCTAATATTGAGGATAAAGATAGTTTTTTGTTTTTTGGTTTTTGTTTTTGTTCTTTTTTTGTTTGTTTGTTTGTTTCAAGACAGGTTTTCTCTGTATAGCCCTGACTGTCCTGGAACTCACTATGTAGACCAGGCTGGTCTCGAACTCAGAAATCTGCCTGCCTCTGCCTCCCAAGTGCTGCAATTAAAGGCATGTGCCACCACTGCCTGGTTGATAAAGACAATTTTAAAAGTTATGCTCCTTTTAGTATGTCTTGAGTGTACAATTAAATAGGAAACCTTTCCTAAACAACATAGTCTTCAAAGTCTTTAACATTCATTAAAAACATTTCTATTTTGATTATTCAAGTAAAATGAAAATTACTCATTTATTTAGGAGAAAACAAGATTTAATTTGACAGGAAAAATGCCAGAAATTAATTTCCTACAGAGGAAAAATTCTAAAATGAAGGAGAGATGAATCATCCTGGAAACATTAGAGTAGGATGATTTAAGGCAGCCTGATTTGGGGGATGATAAAACACAAGAGAGTTGCCATGGTCCCATTAGTAGTCCTAGCAGAGAGGTAAGTAAACATCCTTAATATTTGAAGAACAAGTTTAATTAGGAAACAGAGGAGCCAAGATTCAAAGAGACTGAAGCCATAGGCATGTGTAGTTCTTTCTATCGAAATGAGGGAAGAGCCTACTGAATCCACAGTGCAAAGGATTTCTTAATGGTATAATCTGGGAAGTGCAAAAGGCTTTCTTTTGTCTTCGCCTAAACAGGAGAACAGAAATCACATAAAGTATAATTTATAATGCAAAAGGTGTCTTGGGTGAGCATGGCTGTATGACTATTAGCTCACTACTCTAGAAATAGTGGGGGGAGATGTTTGAGTCATGGTGGGTATATTTGGAGACTTATTTTTTATCTTATTTTGGATCTATATTTAAAGTTCTCAATGATTCATATTAATGGAAGACAGTAAGCCCATTATTTGGTACTACACTGTTAAACTGTTATGCACATATCTGGTCAGACTAATGAGATTAATGTATTTTATCTCATCTGGCAAAATCATGAATAAGAAACCAATCAATGCAAATATGTTTCTACACCTTATCTACTAGTAAGATGAGGTATACTTGCTATGTTATGATAAAGCTGTCTATACTTTCTCTTAACCCTGTGATTGAAACAAATTCATTCTTGCCTATTTTTTCTCATGTTTAAACCCTTCAAGGATATTCTCTGCCTGGTGGGATATTTTAAAAACTGCTCCCTGTTTGAGACAACTAAAGAGATGAAAAGATAATAAGATCAAAATACAAAAACAGCTAGATAAAATGGTACCTGTTGTTCAGTTCCAATAAAAAGTCATTAATAGTAAAAAAAAATGTGACAAATTAAAAGATATTTGATTAGAAACTCCACGCACAAGGAATTTCTAATCAAATATCTTTTAATTTGTCACATTTTTTTTTACTATTAATGACTTCTTATTGGAACTGAACAATAGGTATAATCCTACCATTTTATCTAGCTGATTTTTAACCTCCAAACGATGACACCATTGCATACACTAGCAAGCATTTGCTGAAAGGTCCCTGATATAGCTGTCTCCTGTGAGACTAGGCCAGGGCCTAGCAAACACATAAGTAGATGCTCACAGTCCGCTATTGGATGGAGCACAGGGCCCTCAATGGAGGAGCTAGAGAAAGTATCCAATGAGCTAAAGAGATCTGCAACCCTGTAGGTGCAACAACATTATGAACTAACCAGTACCCCGGAACTCTTGACTCTAGCTGCATATGTATCAAAAGATGGCCTAGTTGGCCATCACTGGAAAGAGAGGCCCATTGGACACGCAAACTTTATATGCCCCAGTACAGGGGAACGCCAGGGCCAAAAAATGGGAATGGGTGGGAAGGGAAGTGAGGGGGAGGGTATGGGGGACTTTTGGGATAGCATTCTAAATGTAATTGAGGAAAATACGTAATAATAAAAAATATTTAAAAAAAGATATTTGAGTAGGAATAAATGAAAGAAATTTAGACACAATATTTAATGGTCTGATAGGTACATACATAAGAACTTTGCAGGGTTATAAAAACTACTCTCATGAACTGTGTTTCAGTTGGCATGAAATTATTGCCCATAAGACTTATGGACAAGAGTGTTAGAATTCCACAAACTATCCTATCTTTTCTTTTTAAGTGTTATTGAATCACACATTTATCACTGAATTTCTCCTCTTGGGGGTGACAGACATACAAGAATTGAACCCTATTCTTTTTGTCATGGTCCTTGCCATGTACTTTATAAATGTGTTTGGGAATGGAGCCATCATGATGATTGTCATCTTGGATTCAAGACTCTACTCACCTATGTATTTCTTCCTGGGAAACCTAGCATGTCTAGATATCTGCTTCTCCACTGTAACAGTGCCAAAGATGCTAGAGAACTTCTTCTCCACAAGCAAAGCAATTTCCTTCTTGGGATGCATAACTCAACTTCATTTCTTCCACTTCTTGGGATGTACAGATGCCCTGCTGTTGACAGTCATGGCATTTGACCGCTTTGTGGCTATCTGCAGACCACTCCACTACCCTTCCATCATGAACCGTCAGGTCTGCATTCAGGTGGCTGCTACCATATGGGCAATTCCTTTTCTTCATGCACTGGTTCACTCCATAATGACGTCTCAATTGAACTTTTGTGGTTCCAACCGCATCCATCATTTCTTCTGTGATGTTAAGCCATTATTGGAGCTGGCATGTGGAAACACTGAACTCAACAGGTGGCTGCTCAATACTCTTGCAGGGACCATTGGTATTGGCCTCTTCTTTCTGACATTTTTATCCTATTTCTACATTGTCACCTATCTCTTTCTGAAGACTCATTCCTGCAGCATGCTGCACAAAGCACTGTCCACCTGTGCCTCTCACTTCATGGTTGTCATGATTTTCTATGCTCCTGTTCTCTTTATCTATATCAATCCTGATTCAGGGAGCTCCCTGGAAAAGGACAGGATCATTGCTGTCATGTACACTGTGGTCACCCCTGCACTCAACCCACTTATCTATGCTCTGAGGAACAAGGAAGTGAGGTGTGCTTTGAATAGGAAACTCAGGATACTGATTTGACTTGAAGAAATCTAGTAAGTTATTTTGTAATATCACAACACAAGCAGTTATTGTGAAAATCAATGTGTGAAATTAGTTGATTCTGAATTTGTTTGTGATATAAAAAAGATGACCAGGTAAGAGGATAAATGTATTTGAAAATGTGGCTAAATTGTTTTTAAAATTGCAATCTATATATAAAAGGGAAATCGGAACAAACTGGGTATTTCATATAAAATACCTACTCTGAATCTGTTTGGGAGGTAAGCATTTATGAAACCTACTAGTTGTCCTTTCATATATGTTTGCATGTAAAATCAAGTATGCAAGTTTTGGGGAGCAGATAAAAGGAACTTGTTTTCCATACTTACATTTTGATTTTAGACTTCATTTTATGTAACCTGACCAATTCACCCTCTAGCAACAATACGTCCCTAAAACATAGATGTTACAATACCCCTATAGGCAACAATAAATATTTAAAATATAATGCCCCTAGCAATATCTGAAGACATGAATTTGATTTGGGGAGGGAGAAGGAAAATCTATTGTGACATGTTCAATGTCAGCTGACAATGATGGAACACTTTCCATAGTGTCTAATCCCCAAGTTTTGATTTGTACAAATTATCACTGTAATAATCATGGCTCATCTGCTTGCACATTTTATGCTCATAAATCCTCCCTCATCTTTTTTTTTGAGATCTACCAGAAGAAACAAGGCTCCTGAGTCCTTGTCTGTTGGTCCTGATCAATAAGTAACTCTGCTTATGTGGTGAGAATAATAAGAGATTTTGCCATTTTACAATCCCATTGGTGTATTTTCTTCCCTTCCTCTTGACCCACAACAGATGACTTGTAACAAATTATGCCTGTATTCATCATGTTTTAAAAATGATGGGTGTTAATAGTTATGCTTATCTATGCAGCAACTTAGTTTCAAATTCCATAATGTGATGAATAAAATCACTTTGAGAGGCAGTATTGGGAATGAACCCAATATTATCTCACTCAAACTGTGCCTGTACCTTACTACTGAACTATCTCCTTAGACTTTTTCTGTTTTTTGTTGTTTTCCTCTTTTGAGACAGGTTTCATTGAAAATTTCCAGGCTGGCATGGAACTCAATTTTGCTTAGGAAGGCTTTGATTGTCCTGGTTTCCTGGTCAGCCTTTCATTTGACTGCAAACACAGCTCTTGTCATTGAACTGAAATATGATCACAGAAATTATAATTCTCATGATTGGATAGATTCAATTGAATAGATGGGCAGAAGCCCTTATATTTTTACCTCTTCAAGTTTCAAGGATTTCTCTTTGGAGTTATTTGGAGTCTGCACTCTCTAAATGATAGCTCTGAAAGTCAGGGTGGTCCAAGGTTAGTGTGATGTGGCTTCGAGTCACAGATAAAGCTATATGTGGTTGGAAGTACATATTATGCTGTAGATGGAAGCTGAAGTTAGATTGGCAACATCAGATTAACCTCTGAGAGGAGGAGAAAGAGCCCCTGTGTGGAACTGTTAGTGGGGTGTGATGGCACTGAGTGACTGAATTCCCTAGTGATGCCTATAAGACTTCTAAAGATGAACAATCACAAGTCATCATTCCATTAGTATGTTAGTTTACAAAGTTACATGTAAATAATCCCATGTAGAAGAAAATACGTTGTACTGTAAACATGTTCCTATGGAAAAAATATATACATATACTAAGTTAAGTATTATGATTGAATCCCAGTGGCATGTTCCTGCTTCCCTCCCAAATATTCTGGGTTCCCCAATGAAAGACATATACACAGTCTTTAGATTTCAATGCACCTTAATCAGCACAATAGGTGAGCCATTTTCTAACCTCCATCTGGCTAATTCACCTTCCACCAATAATTATGAATTATCACTTAGTAATTGATAACTAATTTGATTTGTCATAGTAAAATGACTGTAGCATTATAACAATAGATTTAGATAGGGATTAGATAGTGAAAGCAATAGACAGTATATTATACATCTTAAATATGTTTTGAAATATCACAATGTACTCCATAAATATGAAGTTATTATAGATTAACAGATTAAAATATTAAAGCAACAGGACTGTGTGTAAAAATCATGTATTTTACAAACTTTTCTAAGAATATATTCATGTGTGAGTCTATTGAATGAAATTTTGGTGCATATAAAAGTTATCTTTTCTATATTGCTTTAATTCAGTTATAATTTTCTTTTCCTCTATTGTAATGGGTGATAATAAAATATACAAACTAAGAATAATTATTTACGTGGAGTGAAAGTCAGTTAAAATTATTGAATTGAATTTTTAGCATAGAAAGGGAATTCACACTTCATGATAATGGATTAGTGGTCCTGTTTTCATGAATTGACCTCACCAAGTTCATTAAGTTTGTAAATGACACCAATTATAATTTTAAGAATGACTGCTCTTAAAGACACTGTCAACAAGATAAAAAGCCACCAACAGATTGGGAAAGGCTCTTAAACAATCCCAAGTCAGCTAGGGGACTAATATCCAATATATATAAAGAACTCAAGAAGATGGACCCCAGAAAATCAAATAACCCTATTAAAAATGGGGTATAGAGCTAAACAAAGAATTCTCAGGTGAGGAATACTGAGCTGCTGAGGAGCACCTGAAAAAATGTTCAACATCCTTAATCATCAGGGAAATGCAAATCAAAACAACCCTGAGATTCCACCTCACAGCAGTCAGAATGGCTAAGATGAAAAATTCAGGTGACAGCAGATGCTGGTGAGGATGTAGAGAAAGATGGAAGCTCCTCCATTGTTGGTGGGATTGCAAGCTGGTATAACCATTCTGGAAATCAGTCTGGTGATTGTTCAGAAAACTGGACATAGTACTACCGGAAGATCCAGCAATTCCTCTCCTGGGCATATACCCAGAAGATGTTCCAACTTGTAATAAGGACACATGCTCCACTATGTTCATAGCAGCCTTATTTATAATAGCCAGAAGCTGGAAAGAACCCAGATGTCCTGCAACAGAGGAATGGATACAGAAAATGTGGTATAGTTACACAGTGGAGTACTACTCAGCAATCAAAAACAATGGATTTATCAAATTCTTAGGCAAATGGATGCATCTGGAGGATATCATCCTGAATGAGGTGACCTAATCACAAAAAACGCACATGGTATGCACTCATTGATAAGCAGATATTAGCCTCGAAACTTAGAATATCCAAGATACAATTTGCAAAACACATGAAACTCAAGAAGAAGGAAGACCAAAGTGTGATTACTTCACTCCTTCTTAGAATGGAGAACAAAATTTTGAAATTTCCTTCCAAATATGGAAGGAAAGACCATCCAGAGACTGCCCCACCCGGGAAAACCATTCCATATACAACCACCAAACCCAGACACTATTGCATATACCAGCAATGTTTTGCTGAAAGGACCCTGATGTAGCTCTTTCTTGTGAGGCTTTGTCAGTGCCTGGCAAATACCAAAGTGGATGCTCATAGCCATTTATTGGATAGAACACAGGGCCCCAATGGAGTAGCTAGAGAAAGGACCCCAGGAGCTGAAGGGGTTTGCAACCCTATAGGTAGAACAACAATATGAACTAACCAGTACTCCCAGAGCTTGTGTCTTAGCTGCATATGTAGCAGAAGATGGCCTAGTCGGCCATCAAAGGGAACCTTGGTCTTACAAACTTTATATACCCCAGTACAGGGGAATGCCAGGGCCAAGAAGTGGGAGTGGGTGGGTAGGGGAGCAGAGCGGGGGAAGTGTATAGGGGATTTTCGAGATAGCATTTGAAGCGTAAATGAAGAAAATATCTAATAAAAAGTTGAAAAAAATTAAAAAGTAGATTAAAAAAAAAAAGAATGACGACCCTTATAGTTTATTCTACTCTCAAAGATCAAGAATGAATGTGGCTAACTTTACTGCAATGACCATATTTCTTCTTCTCATGGGGTTTTCCAGAAATTCTCAGGTAGAAATAATTTTCTCAACTTTAGCCTTGGTGGTATTAATTGGCACTATCTCCATTGTTGCTGTTACTTCTCTGAGTATTGTCTCTGTTCACTTATGCCTTTTCTCTTGATACATCTCTTCTGTTTTGATGTCTGCTACATTTCTGTGATGATGCCGAAGTCTGTCTGCAGCTCTTTCATGTACAGTGCCTACATTTCCCCATAGAATGCACACTGCCAGGTTTTCTACTCACAATCTAGTTATACTGCCATGGCCATACTCACAGTCATGTCCTATGACTGTTATATGGCTGTGTGGCACAAAGTCATCACAAATGTCAGCACATGTATTCATGGGGTGTTAGCTGTCTTGGTCAATGTGATGTGAAATTATCTTTGGAGTTATGCACACAACTCTTACGTCTCCATTTACACTGTGGGACCAGTACCATTCGATAATTCTGTGATGTTCTCTTGGTTCTGAAACTCTCTTTTACAAATGATCATGTAAATGAACTTGAATCACTGACTTTCTCATCTGTGGAGGGCAGAACCAGTCTTTTTGACTTGTTTAGGCCACGTATCTGTAGGTAGTTTGTTTAACCCTCCCGGTGTCTTTGAGTTTCTAAACCCATATTCAGAATCTCCAACTTCATTAGACATAATTGTTAAGTTTTCATACTTCCCCAAACACTCAGTGTAGAAATCTACAGTCTGAGTAATGAGGCCATAGACACAGCCTGAAGGAAGTTTTTTTTCCAAAGAAAAACGTCTCTTTCTATCCCCATTATTTCCTCTTGGGGAGCCACATCAATAGGTATTGAGAAAAACAACAGTGTCAATGAATCAATTAAAGCTAGAACAAGGTTAGACAGATGGCTCCTTGGGTAAAAACATCTACAACCATGCTTGACAATTTGAGTTAAATCTTTAAGACGGACATGGTAGGAGAAGAGAACAAATATTTTAAATTTGTCTCCTAAACTACACATGTTGTAGTTCATGTATACCAACATGCATACATATAGAGAGACATGCAAAATAAATAAATAAATTTAATAAAATATAAACAAACAGCCATTTTCTTGTGATTAGTTTCTTTCTTCCTTTCTTTCTTTCTTTCTTTCTTTCTTTCTTTCTTTCTTTCTCTCTCTCTCTCTCTCTCTCTCTCTCTCTCTTTCTTTCTTTTTTTGGTTTTTTTTTGTGTGTTTTTTTTGTTTTTTTTGTTTTTGTTTTTGCTTTATTGAGACAGGGTTTCTCTGTATAGCCCTGGCTGTCCCGGAACTCACTTTGTAGACCAGGCTGGCCTCAAAATCAGAAATCCACCTGCCTCTGCCTCCCGAGTTCTGGGATTAAAGGCATGCACCACCACGCCTGGCTGTGAATAGTTTCTTTAAACGAAGAAAAGAAGATCATGGCTATATTTGTATACTCTTGTAAATACAGTAGATTAAAATCCCACAAACTAGATGTGTGTGTGTGGGGGGGGGGGAATGATTTTTTCCAACTTTAAAGAATCCAACTTAATTTCTCTTCTTGGATAATTTTTTGAAATCAGAGGCATGAAAGTAATTTGAAATTCCTTCATCACTTTTTTCTGAGCCAGAGGCATAAAGAGCCTTACATACCTCTTTGGAAAGAGAGCTGAAGCATGACTGTGGGAGGCAATGGGAACCACCACCTGAGGCTGATATTGAGGCTGGAGTGAATATTCAGTACAAGCTCTTAACTTTCCTCTCCAAATCTCACCACTGAGTGGTGAACTGAAAATATTTTTACCATGTTCCCCTTGCAATTCCATTCCTGTATATGACTAAAAGAATTCCAAGTCGACATATCACAGACATACTTGCACACCAATGTACAACACTACTCACAGTATATAAGTTATGGAAAGAACCTAGGTGTCTGTTTACAGAGGAATGAATAAAGGGAATATTACATAACATACACATAAACACACACACACACACACACACACACACACACACACATCCACCAATGCTTGAGATTTAAGGAATAACATAGTTTTGTTGTTGGCATGAAAACCTAGCAATTAGCAGTAAACATATTAAATGAATTAAGGAAGTGCCAATTTTAGTTCCCAGGTTATAGCTACGTAAACAGGTCATCTACAGGTATCTACAGGTTAAAAGATACAAAAAAATCACATATGTTATATGATATGAAATAGGAGAAAAACTCTCTAGACTTTATTATGTAGAGGAACCAGGGGGAATAATAGAAGAGGGCTCAGCAAAGAAATAATAGATGCATACAACCCAATAGGGTAGAGTAGATTCAATAGATTTCACTTACTTATGGAAAGGTTCTTATGTAGCCAAATATCATGTATATACTATGAATGCCACTGGGATTGAATATAAAGAAAAAAGTGCATAGGTTAAAGGAATCTACAATTTAGAGCCCAGCGTGTCTGATTAAATCATTGAATACAAAGATACCTTGCAATAACCTGGACTTTAACATAGCAAAAGTAAAAGTGTTCATGTACTAAACGTAAGAGTCACATTTGGACAGCTAAGGGAAAATAAACATTAAAGGTTCTATGCTAGAAGTACTACTAAAAACTTCAAGATGGTGTCCACAAAGAAATAGATAAGCTGGGGGTTTAGTTTATGTATCTCAAGGGCAGGTGCCCAAGTAGCTTTTGAAAACTGGAGAACCACAGAGGAATTGGCTGGAATTATATCCTCCTTTTGCAAGTGGGGGAAACATAACATGTTTATTTTTATACCCATTCAACTAAGTGTCAAGGGATGAGTACCACTTGGGATTTATACGTCTACAGATCTGCCTCATTAAAACACCATGAGAATCCATCATGGCAAAGTGTTTCTGGAGATGAAATGTCAGCCAGAACCACTACATGAACTGTCACTTCCAATATTTTACAACTTGTGCAATTTGTGTGCATAAACTTGAGAATCTTTACCACTTGTGGTATGAATAATCAGCCAGGTAAGAGAATTTATTAAGACTAAATTTGGGGATTTTGTGTGTTTTATGTTCTTTAGGGGTTGGTCTGTCATTTTTCAACATTAAGTATCAATACTCCAGGGTTCAGAGTTGGTTCCCTGTCTTGATATGGACTCTTTATAGTGTGTGAAAATTGTGAAGGCTGTTTGGTTTCTGCATTTTATTACTAAATTTCATCTTAATTCATGACCATGTTTAATGAAACACACTCCAAAGGCAACGTAAAATCCTCAAATATTGAAAATGCTAAACAGAATCAGTAGCACTAATATTTTCAATAGCTCCATTTCTTTAAAAATAGGTTAATGGGCTTTTTGATATATATATTTAAAATTTCTTTGTTTTCTTGTCCAAAGATTCATAAATAACCTGACTCAGAGGAGTTGACTATTTCCTAAGAATGTCTGGTGTGTTTGTAAGCAGACAAAAATATGCATGATTATTAAAGGACCTGCGCTGTGTTCTTTGAAGGCAACCCTTTACAGAAGGGCTCTAGAGAGTACATTATTTTTCAGAGTGCCTTTCAGCTATAAAGTTTAGAATTCTCTGGACACTTACATGGATCTCCACCCCCCCCACCCCGCCCAGTTCATTAATTCTTTTTTTTTTTAATGGACAAATTGTTTTCTTTTCCTAGCAATGTCTCACACCTTGAGTGGTTCCTCCTTTGTAGGACTCTCCCTGGTTTCAGCCTTTGTCTAACAACAATGCAATTTGGGGAGTTCTCTCAGTAACTTCCAGCAACATGGGCTCTCTACACACCAATTGTCATTTTTCTTTTATGTACACAGAGAGAATTCAGCACATCTTTAAATGAAAGGAACCAGAAGAAGTACTTCCCACAGCTATGTCTGCTCCTACCAGTGTATATCAGGGAAGCAATTCAGGTACTTTTCTAATATTGAGGATAAAAGCAATTTTAAATTTACCTTTCTTTTAGTAAGTTCTGAGTGTACAACTGGAACACTGAGTGTTCCAATCAACATATTCCTCAAAAGTTTTAACATTCATGGAGGAATTAGAAAAAAAGACTGAAGGAGCTGAAGGGGTTTGCCACACCATAGGAAGAACAACACTATCAACCAACCAGACTCCCCAAAGCTCCCAGGGACTGAACCTCCAACCAAAGAGTACACATGGAGGAACCCATGGCTCTAGCCACCTATGTAGCAGAGGATGACTTTGTCGGGCATCAATGGGAGAAGAGGCCCTTGGTCCTGTGAAGGTTTGATGCCCCACTGTAGAGGAATGTGTGGGTGGGAGGTGGGAGTGGGTGGGTGGGTGAGGGAACACTCTCATAAAAGCAGGAGATAGGGGATGGGATATTGGGATTTCTAGTTGGGAAACCAGGAAAGGGGATAACATTTGAAATATAAATAAAGAAAATGTCTAATAAAATTAAAAAAAAAAGAAACAAAAAAATGTAAGTTAGTAGCTAGGAAGAATTCATTGAAACGTAGAGAGGAGTATGTATTAGGGATATACTGATAACCAGATATTAATTTTTGAATATTTCTAATTATCATTTTGTCATGGACTTGCAGAGGTAATTCAGAGGGAAGAGACTGAGAATAGATCACACAGTGTAGATTCTAATTTCAATTAAATGCTTCCTAAATTTCCTGTGGACTTTAAAGAAGGTTTCATAGACATTTGAAATTACAGATCACAGTAATATGGAAAAGCTGACCCTGGTGTCCTAAGCTCTAATAATGTCTGATTGAAATGACATGATATTGGGAATCTAAATTTAAATTTAAAAGACAGTTATTACCTGCACTAGTGTATTTTAATTTTTTATATAATTTGATTGTGTTATTTCCCTTTCAAAGTCCTCTCTGATTCTACCAACCTCATGTGCTATCTCTCTCTCAAACAAAAAAAATAAAATAAAAAATCAAATTAAGAAAATAAAATGCCAATAAAATAAATGTAAATGAAGAAAATATCCAATAAAAAAGAAAAAAATCAATTTTGATTATGCAAATAAAATGTAAATTACTGATTCTTTCAGGAGAAACAAGACTTCATTTGATAGGGAGGAATGCCGGGAAATAATTTCATAGAGGAAAAAGAGTCTTAAAATGAGGAGAGCTGAACCATCCTGGAAACTTAAGTAGAATGATTTACAGCAGCCTGATTTTGGGAAGATACAACCCAAGAGAGTTTCTTACCAAGGTCCCATTAGTGGTGGTAGAAGAGAGGCAAGTAAACCTTCTCAGTATTTGAAGAATGAACTTAAATAGGTAACAGAGAAGCCAAGTTTTCAGAGACCAAAGTCATAGATATTTTTAGTTTTTCCTGATGGGTTGAGGGAAAAGACTGCTGGGTCCACATCACATTTTCTTTTTCAAATACTCTTGGATCTGGGACTTAGAAAAGCCTGTCTTTGGTCTAAGAATAGCCATGGGGTAGAAATGTCATAAAGTACAATTTATAATGCAAAAAGTGGCTTGGGTTAGGATGGCAGTATAATTATTACCCTAGCATTCATGAACCAGAGGGAAGAGAGAGATACATTTTGTGACTGTCAAATACAATCTTAGGGATTTATTTCTAACATTATCAATGGATCATATTGGAAGACACTAAGCCCATTCTTTGCTACAATTCTGAAAAATGTTGTGCACACTTCTGGTCAGACTCTCACAATCAATACAGTCAGGTCTCCTACCTCATCTGTCTCAATCATGAATGAGAAACAAATAAGTGCAAAGATGTTTATACACATTATACATTCTTAAGATGAGATATAGCTGCTATGCTATGATAAGGCATCTACACTTTCCATTAACTCTGTGATTGAAAGATTTTTTTTGTGGCTAATTCCTTCAAATTAAAACCCAGATGTCCCTCAATAGAAGAATGGATACAAAAAATGTGGCACATTTACACAATGGAGTGCTACTCAGCTATTAAAAACAATGGATTTATGAAATTCTTGGACAAATGGATGTATCTGGAGGATATCATCCTTAGTGAGGTAACCCAATCACAAAAGAAGCCTTAGATATGCACTCACTGGTAAGTGGATATTAGCCCAGAAACATAGAACACTCAAGATACAATTTGCAAAAACACAAGAAAATTAAGAATAGGGAAGCGCAATGGGTGGATACTTCATTCCTCCTTAGAATAGGGAACAAAATACCCATGAAAGGAGTTACAGAGACAAAGTTTGGAGCTAAGATGAAAGGATGGACTATCCAGAGACTACCCTACATGAGATCCATCCCATAATCAGCCACAAAACCCAGACACTATTGCATATGCCAGAAAGATTTTGCTGAAGGGACCCTGTTATAGCTGTCTCGTAAGAGGCTATGCCAGTGCCTGGCAAACACAGAAGTGGATGCTCACGGTCAGCTATTGGATGGAACACAGGGCCCCCAATGGAGAAGCTAGAGAAAGTACCCAAGGATCTTAAGGGGTCTGCAACCCTATAGGTAGAACAACAATATGAACTAACCAGTACCCCTCAGAGCTCGTGTCTCTAGCTGCATATGTAGCAGAAGATGGCCTAGTTGGCCATCACTGGGAAGAGAGGCCCCTTGGTATTGAAAACTTTATATGCCCCAGTACAGGAGAATGCCAGGGCCAAGAAGTGGGAGTGTGTGGGTAGGGGAGCAGGGAGGGTGGAAGGTACAGGGGACTTTTGGGGTAGCATTTGAAATGTAAATTAAGAAAATGTCTAATAAAAAATAAATAAGAAATTCATTTAAAAATAAATATATAAAACCCTTCAAGAATGTTTTCACTTTTCAGAGCCTGTCTGCCTAGTGGGATATTTTAAAAGCTGTTTCTCATTAGAGACAAATAAAGAGATGAAAAGACAGTTGAGTTAAAATGTAAATATTCACAGCTAGATATATGGCAGGATGATGTGTCTTTTGGATTTCCAATAAAAAGACATTGTTAATGAAACCTATAATAAATTAAAAGATGTTTGAATATGAATACACCTCAGAAATTTAGACAACATTTAATGGTCTGATAGGTACATGCATAAGATCTTCAACAAATCTTTGCAGGGATGTAGAAAACTACTCAGAAACCATGTTTAGTTTTTCAAGAAAATTATTGACTTTAAAGATGATGGACAAGAAGGTCAGTGTTCCAAAAAACTATCCTGTCTTTTCTTTTTAAGTGTTATTGAATCAAACATTAGTCACCGAATTTCTCCTATTGGGAGTGACAGACATACAAGAACTGAACCCTATTCTGTTTGTCACGGTCCTTGCCATGTACTTTGTAAATGTGGCTGGGAATGGAGCCATCCTGCTGATTGTCATTTCAGATCCAAGACTCCACTCACCTATGTATTTCTTCCTGGGAAACCTAGCATGTCTAGACATCTGCTTCTCCACTGTAACAGTGCCAAAGATTCTAGATAACTTCTTCTCCACAAGCAAAGCAATTTCCTTCTTGGGGTGCATAACTCAGCTTTATTTTTTCCACCTTCTGGGTAGCACAGAAGCCCTGCTGCTGGCCGTGATGGCATTTGACCGCTTTGTGGCTATCTGCAGACCACTCCACTACCCTTCTATCATGAACGGTCAGGTCTGCATCCAGGTGGCTATCTCCATCTGGGCCATTCCTTTTGTTCATGCACTGGTTCACTCCATATTGACATCTCAATTGAACTTTTGTGGTTCCAACCAAATCCATCATTTCTTCTGTGATGTTAAGCCATTACTGGAGCTGGCCTGTGGAAACACTGAACTCAACAGGTGGCTGCTCAATACTTTCACAGGGACATTTGCCATTGGCCTCTTCTTTCTGACATTCCTCTCTTATTTCTACATCATTACCTACCTCTTTCTGAAGACTCGTTCCTGCAGCATGCTGCACAAAGCACTGTCCACTTGTGCCTCTCACTTCATGGTTGTCATGATTTTTTATGCTCCTGTTCTCTTCATCTATATCAATCCTGATTCAGGGAGCTCCCTGGAAAAGGACAGGATCATTGCTGTCATGTACACTGTGGTCACCCCTGCACTCAATCCACTTATCTATACTCTGAGGAACAAGGAAGTGAGAGGTGCTTTGAATAGGAAACTCAGGATACTTCTTTGACTTGAAGAAATTTAGTAGGTTATCTTTGAATATTCAAACACATGAAATTATTGTGAACACTGAAGTGTGAAATTAGTTGATTCTGCAATTGTGTATGATATTATAACAAAGATGACTCAGTAAGAGTATAAATATGTAAGAAAATGTGGCTCAATTATATTTAAATTTGTAATCTCTATATAAGATGGAAATTGGAACAAGCCAGGTACTTCTTATAAAATCTCAAGTCTGAAAATATTTAACAGATAAGCATTGATGAACCCAACTTGGTATCCTTTCATATATGTTTGCATGTAAAATCAAGTATGCAAGTTGTTGGGGAGCAGATAAAAGGAACTTGAACTAAGTATTACAATGTTGACTTCAGACTCCATTTTACCTAAAGTGACCAACTCCCTCTCTAAGCAACTATTGGTCCCTCAAACATACCTGTTACCAACTTCCTATCTAAACAACAATAATTATCCCAAATAAAATGTCCATAGCAAGAGAAAGAACATGTGAATTTGATAGTCTTGGAAAATCCACTTACTTTCAATGTCAACTGACAATGATGGGACACTTGGGAAAGTCTCTAATCCATGAGATCTTATTGGTAACATGTATAACTGTAATGTGGCTCAGATGCTTCAGGATTTCATGCTTATATCCTGCTTTAGCCCCTACTTGGAGCTCCTAGAAGAAACCAGGCTCCCGAATCCTTATCCGGTGGCCCAGATTGATCAGCTACTCTGCTTTTGTGTTGGGAATAATAAAAGATTCATGAGTCTCTTTGTGTAGTCTCTCCTCTTCTTCATGGTGCACAATAGATGAGGTGTCAGAAAATATACCCCATTGATTGCCCATATTTTAAATAGATGTATATATGGATCAGTACATTTATCTATAAGGGCACATTAGTTTAACACACTACAATGTGATCCACACTGGGAATTGAAAACAATATCTCACATATTTGATGCCTATGCTTTAGGCCTCTTTTTTTTGTAGATAGAGTTTTACAAAAATTTCCAGGCTTACCTCGCACTGCGAATTGCTCAGGAAGGCTTTGACTGCGCTGGATTCCTGGTCAACCTCTCAAGTAGCTGGAGACACAGCCATTATCATTGGGCCCATCTATGTTCAAGGAAATTATAGTTCTCAGAAATGGATAGATCCAATTGGATAGATAGGCAAAGGCTCTATATTTTACCTCTTTAAGCATCAAAGATTTCTCTTTGGATGTCTTTGGATTAAAACTCACTAAATGATAGCTGTGAAAATCAGAGTGATCGAAGGAAACTATCTATTATGTGGCTTAGACTCACAGATAAAGCTATATGTGGTCAGCAGTGCAGACTCTGCTGCAGAGAGAAGTTGAGGGTAGACTGGCAACAGCATATCAACCTCTGTGAGGAGGAGAAAAAGCAGCTTTGTCATACTGTTAGTGGGTTGTGTGGGGTGATGACAGAGACAGGCACTGCATTCCCTGATAATGCCTGTAAGACTTCTCAAGATGAACCATCACAAGTCCATCCCTTGTCCACTTGACGTAACAAATAACATTTTAAGACATAACATTCCACCATCGTCCATGAAATCTCACAGTCATGTAAGAATGCAAAACAGCAGTTTTGTGCCTTTGGGGGAATTCTAGTCAAAGCAGTCTGCACTAGTATGAACACATGATTTTACACGACTTTCAATAATGGCCCTGTTTATGGAGGCCATGGGAACTTTGGAAGGTAGAGCATAGCTTGAAGAAGTTTGTTTTTAGAGATGTGCCTTTGATAGTCACTGGAGCTCCCTTTTCACCTCCTTTTGCTCTTTGTAGACCATGGAGTAAGAACCTCTTCCATCACTCTCCTTCTGTAATAATATTTGCCTGTAATGACAAGACCAAGAAACAATGCCCTGAAACCTCAAAAATTGTGAACATCTTATTTCTTCTTCTCCTCTATCCCTCCTCCTTTCCTCCTCCTCCTTCTCTTCTTAACCTGCATAGGATACTAACTTACTGTCATTTTCTCTACAATAATTCCCCTAGATTACCACAGACCCTGTTCAGCATCATATTCATAGATCTGTCTGTGGACATGAAAGGAAGAATCCCAAATCCAAATGCCAGTGGAGAAGAAAGAACTAGAAAATGAATTGTTTTAAAATTTCAGAATATTCAAAGAACTGACAGAAGTAAATACATTTTAATTAGCCTATATTATCTAAAGCTAATTATGTTGCTTGCAGCTAGGAACATACCATGGAAATCTAAAATTCCCTACACAACGATTCACTCCTCATCTTATCTATACATACAGAATATGAAACTACAGTGATAACACATCTTATTTAGATTGATTTGTTATGGTTGTAAAAGCTTCTCTGTCATGGGCACACCTCTTCCTTAAAGAAAAGAGTCCTTCACAGATTCTGTTAAAATTACTCTTGCCTTTTATGACCTGGACCAGTAGCCCCTTCTTCAGTGATGATTTCCTAAGGGGATGACCAGGGATTGAAAAAAAAAAATAGAAGACAAGAAGTTGAGATGGAGAGATTTTTTATTAGCAAATGACTCAAGATGAATAAGTTTATTAGGAATTACAGCATTTTTTTATACAGCAGGCAAGGTAAAAATGGGACAGAGTCAGTAGAAAGCTACCACAGAATGGGACAAAATCAACCAGAAGCTAATTAAGCAATGTTGCATAAGGAAAATCCAAGATGTCTTGAGGACTTCACAAAGGAGCACACAGCAGCCTTGGGACTGATAACCACAGCTCTTCTAGGGAGAAAATACAACTCCAGACTGGACCTTGCCACATCTGTCTTTGAGCAGTAGTGTTCCCTTGTCCTTCCATTAGAGTCTCTGAGAAAGTCTTGGAATGGCCTGACTTCCAATGTTTCAAACTCTATATAATTCAGTAGCTTATGCACAGCTCAGTCTACGCTGTCCCTGAAGCTAATATCTAATTCTCTAACTCACAGCTTTCATGGATTATTGTTTCCCTAGGATGCCTCCTATGCCATACATTAGATAAAATTTACACATTTTCTTCCTGTTAATATGATCAATTTGATTCTTAAACTCAGTTATTATCCTAAAAGGACAGAAGAAATAGGATAATTACTGGAACCTCACAGTTCTAGCAGGTATCTGTATGTACCCAGAAGACACAAAAACTTTATTTTCTCATGATCTTGGGAGTGCACCAGATCTTCTCTATATTACCAACCTCTGGACATCTTTATTCGAGAGAAAAATAAAATTTTAATAATTTCACATATTGTCTTGTGTTCCCAAATAGTTAGATATGATTCCAAGCTAACTTCAATGAACAGTATGCTGTAGTATTCATGAACTGTGGTATTGACTGACAAATTCATTAAAAAAATTAATAAGAAATAATTAGGAGAATGGAACAAGAATTCTCATTTAGATCGAATTAGGTTTGAAATGCTACCAGAATCTAAGGGTAGATGATTAATGAGTATGGCACGTTTGAATCTATATTTATAACAGTGCAATTTAAAACTCTTACATCAGTTAGAGTTTTAGAGGCCAAGGAATATTATGGCTACATGTATACTCTTCAAGTTTTCATTAGTTAAGAAAGTAGACCAATGACTAGAAATAGAAATGAGTTGTAAATATCTTTCTGTTTTCATATCTGAATCATGGTTAATATTTTACGGCTGATTAGTGATTTTATTTTTCAAATATATCTTCAGGCAAATTCTCAATGGAAAGTTATTACAGATTTGTCACTAATGAGTAACTTTGGGAACTGAATATCAATGTCAAGAGAGAATTTTTTCTATAGGCAAAACTTTTCTGATCCCAAGAGGGGTAATACAGACTAGACTTCTAGACTCCATCATCTCTACTCTTATATACAGTCTCAGCAATGAATGCAAAGGGCAAGATGCTTTTAGGTCTAAGAACACTGGGCAATGTGGATGTTTCTAAGTTCATCACTTATTAGTGGATATTAGAGAAGTCAGAAGGTAAGTGTGAAATATGGTACTTTATGAAATATTAGGTCATATTTCATACTGGAACCTGGAAGATGTAGTATAGCACATCTTTCCATTTGTATGTTAGTTTCAAAAGCTGCATGTAAATAATTGCACATAAAAGAAAACATGTTTTAAAGTAAAACTGCTTCTATGAAGAAATTTTATATATATATATATCACATATGTTTGAGGAAAAAACCCAGAATTGAAAAATTAGAGTGATTTGTTTACAGATATTTAAAGCACGAAACTGGAAATAGAAGAGAAATACAAAAGACCAGTTTCAAAGTAATTTAAAACAGGAGGAGAAACCAGATTGGGAGACTGAGGACGAGTCAGAGAGATCACTGAAAAACAAGAGAGTATTTTAGGTACCTTGAAAGTCAGACCAAAAAAGGGGATGAAGTGAAAACAAAGGATTTTCAATTGAGCTCTCTTTTGAAAAATCAAATAATAACTTGACTAAAATTTAAACCTGACATTGATGAGCGTTATTTTGGGAAATACAAGCATAAGTGCCTGCTTTAAGAGGGTTCAAGAAAGCATGGAATTAAACTTGTTGGATTAGAAGGTAACTAGGAATTGAGACAGGAGCTTTTGGATAAGTACATCGTGTAGCAGAGGGTAGCTTTATCAGTGGGACAAGAGGCCTTGGTCCTGTGAATGCTCGATGCCCCAGTGTAGCAGAATGCCAGGGTGGATAGGTAGGAGTGGGTAGGTGGGTGAGAGAGCACCCTCATAGAAGCAGGAGAAGGGAAGATGAGATAGGGGGTTTGTGGAAGGGAAACTGGGAAAGGGGATAACATTTGAAATGTAAATAAATAAAATATCCCCCAAAAAGAGAAATAGAAAAATGAGGCAATAGCTCTAGAAGCCAAGGAATTTGTCACATATTACTGTGTAGCCCATCTGAAGCTAAGTCTTTAGATGCAACCACGAATGCTGGAGTAATTTTCTTATAACTTCAGTACTGAGTCTCAGTTGCTCTGAGATCCATGAGATCTATATATTTTATAGATAATACAATAGCAGAAAGAATGTTTAACATGGGGATTGACAGCATGAGAGGCATGTCATTGCCTAATAGTGGGAAGATTGTCTCTATGAAACAGTATGAGAGTAGATGTAATCTTGTGTGAAAATATCCTCCCAATTCTTAGTATAAAGATGGAAGAGTAATATTGCATGTATGATTGACAGAACACATAATTTAAAAAAAAAATTCATTACTGCTAATTGCAGCTTCAGTTGTTGGAAACACAGATTCTCATATCTCACCCCAGTCTCTTAAGTCAGAACTTCTGGGGTGGAATGTGACACCTGTGACTCAACAGCATCCCCAAGGGAGTGTTCAGCCTGACACTTGTGACTTAGCACATCTCCAGGTTTAGATGCAACCATGAATGCTGGAGTAATTTTCTTATAACTTCAGTACTGAGTGTTAGCTTTGTGAAACCTTGAGGTTCTCATTATCATTTTAAAACGTATTCCTAAAAACTCATGTCTCCTCATTATAAACCATTTATACATTGGCACAACTGTTATGTGAGCATCCAGAAGTTAATAGCCAGGTAAATAAAAAAAAAAAAGAAAAGGAACAAAGGATATTGTGTCATACCTACATGGATCTTCTATCATTCATACAGAGATCATCATTTACAGTTAGTGTAACATGACCTAGCAGTTTTTTGAAGCTTACTTGTGAGTTTCTTATATGTTCCTTTTGTATAGTATAAAACAACAACTATAAAAAACTAAAATTATAAAATCTCCTCACATGTGAGGATTTAACTCTCCACATAGTTTGTGGGAATAATGTACATTCCTAATTCACCACAAAACAGGCCTGCTCTCAGCCTGCTCTTTCTCTCTCTCTTCCCGCCCCTCTCTTGCTCTCATCCTTCTTTTGTCCCCTTTATAGTTTTTAAGGATTTATATACATTTACACCAATTCAAAGACATACATATGTACATTAAAATCTAGAATCTGCATATGAGATTTTTGCTTTTCTGAGTTTGTATCATTTCATTTAATACAATTAATTTCAAGACCATTCACTTCCTTGGAAATTTTATCTCATCATTCTTTATCAGTAATTAAAATCTTATTATGTACATTACCTTTTTGTTTTTATTGAAAATTATTTTTCTCTTATACAATAGAGCCCGACCTCAGTTTTTCCTCCCTTCAGCGTTCCTTTCTCATGTTCCCCACTACACCCTTTTCCCACCAGATCCAATCCTCAGTTCTCCTTCAGAAAGGAGCAGGCCTCCAAGATAAAAAACAACTACATACATCATAACAAGATACAAAAAGACAAGGCAAAACCTCTCATATCAATGTTGGTCAAGGCAATCCATTATTAGAAAAATTGTCCCAAGAGCAGGCATATGTTATGGCTGTTAGCTTGGTGGTTTTGTGAGATTCCTAACAATGGGAGCACGTGTGTCTCTGATACTTTTGCCTCCTTTGTCAGCTTACTTCTTATTAGTGCATAATATATTTTTCTCTACAATTTTAAAATATTCTTTCATTTTCTTCGTGGGTTTTCAAATACATTAAAGCATAGCTTTGGGTCAGAGTTACATTTTTCTTATTCTGACTGTCCTTTTCCAGGTCATAGTAAGGCAACTTCCAGAATACCTACATATCCCGAAGACTAGTAATTATCCTTACAGAAGACATGTATTCTTTGACCTTTTTAACAGAAATTATGGCATCTACTCTCAGGAAATTTACATTTAACTGAGAAAATGTTATATATTACAGGATCTAGAAAATTCCTTCAGACAATATCAATGTAAGCACCAGATCATCCTGTCTATATATTTAAGAAGAGATAAGACATAAAAGGTAAGGTATCCAATAACAGTTTAATGGTGGATAAGAAGATGAATTATAACATAGTGTTGAAATCCTGGTAAATTTTGATTAAAGATGCAGAATTATCAGGTAAGAGGAACTATGATAATTAATGAATGTTAACAAGAGCACATGATATCAGAAGTGAAAACTAGAAAAACTATGGGTGACCAGCCAGAAAGACAAGATTGTGGAACAGGTGGGCAGAAGCACACCTAGGAGTTCCCAGTAACCAGGAACAGTGTAGTATATGTAACTTTAAAAAAATTAGATATTTTCTTTATTTACATTTCAAATATTATCCCCTTTCCTAGTTTCCCCATTCGTAAATCCCCTATCTCCTCCCCTCTCCCCCTGGGGCATAGAGCCTTCACAGGACCAAGGACCTCTCCTCCCATTGATGACCAATTAGGCCATCCTCTGCTACATATAGCTAGAGCCACAAGTTCCACCATGTGTTTTCTTTGATTGGTGGTGTATGTAATTTAAAAGATGAAACACTAGAGGTACTTGAGCAATAGAGTCAAGGCAAAACTGAAATGTTTGCAGCTTGAATTATAGTAGTCAGAGTATAATGAATCTTATCAGTTATTCTCTTGATGCAATGAGCTTTGATTGAATTTATGATAAAATGTTCAGTTAATGTAAGAAAAGAAAAGAAAAGGTGAGCAAGGGGTTGAAATGAGGAAGATTTTGAGAACAATGTTATAACACTGTTTACAAATGTGGGAATGAATGATGTATTAGTGTGTTCAAATCACACTAGTAGGATAATGGCTGGAGGAGAGGTGTTTCTTTCATGAAATACTAAAACAAACCACAGAAGGAGATAATGTAGTGCCCACTTCTGCCTCCACTATCTACTAGTCAACTATCCATTTCATAACAAGTATTTGCTGTTTTTTTTAATGCCAAGCATTAGTCTTACTTTGAAGAGGAAAATCAGATTCTGTTCTGCTCTATCAAAATATGTCTCATTTCCTTGTAAAGGAGGCAGATACTAACTTAAAACCTTACTAAATATCTAAGCAAAGTATATATGGTAACATCCTCCATAGGACAATTGTGGTAATCTATGACTGTGTGAGGTAGTTTTTCCAATCAAAAAAGCATAAGACTTCCTAAGAGAGAAACTAAGTTGGCAAGGATAAACCCTATGGTTTGAAACCATATATTAACTTTCAGAGTCATGCCACAGATCACTGAGGTATTGAGATTAGAGAAACTGAGACTGACAGTGGTGCAACTCATGGTTGTCTTTTAGATTACATGAATACACAATGACTAGAAACTGGTGGCTTAAGAAGAGTTAGCAGTGAGTACATTATCATTTGAGTTCTTTTGTGATTGGATTACCTCACTCAGGATGATGCCCTCCAGGTCCATCCATTTGCCTAGGAATTTCATAAATTCATTCTTTTTAATAGCTGAGTAGTACTCCATTATGTAAATGTACCACATTTTTTGTATCCATTCCTCTGTTGAGGGGCATCTGGGTTCTTTCCAGCTTCTGGCTATTATAATTAAGGCTGCTATGGACATAGTGGAGCGTGTGTCTTTCTTACCAGTTGGAACATCTTCTGGATATATGCCCAGGAGTGGTATTGCGAAGTGGATATTAGCCCAGAAACTTAGAATACCCAAGATATAAGATACAATTTATGAAACACATGAAACTCAAGAAGGACGAAGACCAAAGTGTGGACACTTTGCCCCTTCTTAGAATTGGGAACAAAACACCCATGGAAGGAGTTACAGAGACAAAGTTTGGAGCTGAGACAAAAGGATGGAACATCTAGAGACTGCCCTATCCAGGTATCCATCCCATAATCAGCTTCCAAACGCTGACACCATTGCATACGCTAGCAAGATTTTGCTGAAAGGACCCTGATATAGCTGTCTCTTGTGAGACTATGCCGGGCCCTAGCAAACACAGAAGTGGATGCTCACAGTCAACTATTGGATGGATCACAGGGCCCCCAATGGAGGAGCAAGAGAAAGTACCCAAGGAGCTAAAGGGATCTGCAACCCTATAGGTGGAACAACATTATGAACTAACCAGTACCCTGGAGCTCTTGTATCTAGCTGCATATGTATCAAAAGATGGCCTAGTTGGCCATCAGTGGAAAGAGAGGCCCATTGAACATGCAAACTTTATATGCCTCAGTACAGGGGAACGCCAGGGCCAAAAAGTGGGAGTGGATGGGTAGGGGAGTGTGGGGGACTTTTGGGATAGCATTGGAAATGTAAATGAGAAGAATACCTAATAAAAAATATTAAAAAAAGAAGAGTTAGCAGAAGCCACAGATGCATACTTCTCACATTGTCCTGTGTGTTGCTCTCTGCTGTCTCAGATTTTATCAACAGGGGTTCTTCTATCTTTTACTTGACCTTTGATCCAAAATGAATCTTTTTTTCATTAATTAGTTTGTAATATAATGTTGGCAACAGAAGCTAAGGCAGAAAATTCGTACTGAGAAATTTGAATGTTGAATGTCAAAAACTCATTGAATGTAGACAGTGAGGCATGATCGAGTTGATGAGGCATGTCCTGTTAAAATACTAGAGCCTTATAAGCTCAAGGACTTATAAGGTTTCATACAAATTTTGATTTCCAAATAAATTCTTTTAAACAAAGAAGTAATATGATTCTCTTTTATGACGGAACTCCCCTGGAAGCACTAAGAACAATGTACTAGTTGAGGCAACAGTGGTTATAGTAGGTCACCCAGTAAAACAGAAGTACTGTACTTTGTCTGCAGGATCTAAAACCAGAGAGGTGACTCCATGGATGGACTGTAACACTTATTGAAATCCAACTGTGAACAAAGCAGGAAGCTATTTACTAATATAAAACCTCTGCCTTCAAAGGAATTACAGTCAAACAGATTTAAAGGAAAGTGGTTATCTAATCAAGAAACACAATGGAGAAATAGCTTAGCTTTCACCTACAGAATTCCAGAGAAGCACTCAACAAATTGTTTTTATGTCTCTCTAGGGAGCCATTTTTAATGAACTCCAAGACTTGTCCCTCGCTTTGCTATCATAATTTCCATTTCTCAATTTATGCCATGAGGGAGACCGTTTTCCAAGGGATCAGATCGGGGTTGGTGCCAATTCTTGCCTGCAGTGAAAGAATTGTCTTCATATCAATTTCTTCTTGAAAAAAAAAGACCCATAATGAACTGTAGTAAGACTCCTGGCTTTATCCTGTTGGGACTTTCCAGTGACCCAGAGAAATGGCAGCCCCTCTTTAATATTTTCCTCTGTCTCTACTTGCTGGGCCTTTTAGGGAACCTGCTACTTCTGTTAGCTATTGGCACTGATGTCCACCTCCACACCCCCATGTATTTCTTCCTCAGTCAGCTCTCACTAGTGGATCTTTGCTTCATCACCACAACAGCCCCTAAAATGCTGGAGGCTCTGTGGACTGGAGATGGATCAATCTCATTCTCTGGATGCCTGACTCAGTTTTACTTCTTTGCTGTTTTTGCTGACATGGATAACCTGCTTCTGGCAGTCATGGCTATTGACCGCTATGCTGCTATCTGCCACCCCCTGTTCTACCCATTTCTAATGACTCCTTGTAGATGCGAAGTTCTTGCCAGTGGGTCATGGGGAATAGCTCATTGTGTGTCTCTGTTCTATACCTTATTACTCTCTCAGTTTTATTATCATACCAATCAAGGGATACCTCATTTTTTCTGTGATTCTAGGCCTCTCTTACTGCTTTCTTGCTCAGACACTCACCTCAGTGAGGGCCTGATGATGGCTTTGTCTGGAGTTTTGGGAATGAGCTCAGTTCTCTGTCTTGTAAGTTCTTATGGTTGTATTTTTTATGCTGTGGCTAGGGTTCCATCAGCACAGGGGAAAAGGAAAGCCCTGGCCACATGCAGTTCCCACCTCTCTGTAGTCCTCCTATTCTATAGCACAGTCTTTGCTACCTACCTGAAGCCCCCATCTACTTCTCACTCCTCTGCAGAGGTGGTAGCTGCTGTTATGTATACCTTGGTTACTCCCACTCTGAACCCCTTCATTTATAGTCTTAGAAATAAGGATGTTAAGAGTTCATTGAGAAAGATCCTGAACATGGACAAGTTTCAGGGCTAAGGATCGTCATTCAGGAAGGATCACCCCACACATCATTACCACACATGCAAAATATGTCAGTTAATACCATGGCTCATGGGATAATTAAATGATTACTATGGCTAATCTTCAGTGTTAACTGGACTGAATTTGGAATCACTCGGAACTACTAGTTTGGGCATTTCTGCGAATGTGTCTCTGTAGAGATGTCACTGAGTACTAAAGATCCATTGTGAATTTGGTTGGCATCATCCATTCTGTAGAATCAACCTGGTCTGATAAACAGAAAAAGGAAAAATCAACTTACTGTCATTATTCATCCCTTTTTGCTTGTTGACCACAGATGCAATGTGACCTGTGACCCCATCTGTGTGCTCTGCTTTTCTCATCCTGATGTATTGTATTCATCAAACCATGAATAAAATGAAACTTTCATTTCTAAATTGCTTCTCAGGAATGTTGCCATAGCAACAAGACAGGTAAAAAAATCCAATGATCTGTTGGAAATCATACTATGTTGGGTTTGATAGTATTTAATTTTTCTTCTTATACATATATCAGTAGTTTAGTAACAATAGCCCCCTGATATCCTTACTGGTTTTATTGTCTCTCCTGTTCTGGAGATCTAGTGAATTTAAGTGTTTCAGTTTTTTTCTAATATCCTTACACCCATTGAACTTGGATGCCATTGATAAATTCTCATAAATTTAGTTTAATATTCACAGTAGTTAAATCACAAGTAAGAGGTCAGGAGGCTTGTGAGTCTAACAATAATGCAGGTCAATAGGAACAGGAAGAGAAATAATATAATTTTATTCTATCTTTTAGTGGAGAGTGTATTACAGGGTGTGTTTTAAAATAATTTATTATTGTTGTTATTGTGTGGATATATATGTGTAAAGTTACTTATGACATATCAATTTGTGGGATAGCATATTGCAAGTTACATCATCAAGGAAACACAATAAGAAAGACTTTAATTGTCATACTATGATAAAATAAATGAACGTTGTTCCACATTTGTGTTTGTATTGGTGTCTTGTTTCTATAATTATTTTGCATTAGTCATTAGCAGCAGTGCTATATACAGTAACAGGCTACAGAATAACAATCCAGTACATGTCTTCACTGTGTGATGATCAATTCAGAGCACTATCTATGGTGTATTCAGTAAACAACTCACACTAATTTACATCATCTTTTAAACTAATATGAG
Source organism: Mus musculus (assembly GCF_000001635.26). NCBI lineage: Eukaryota > Metazoa > Chordata > Mammalia > Rodentia > Muridae > Mus > Mus musculus. The sequence continues at coordinate 3,694,374 of NT_187027.1, forward strand.
AAAATTGCTTAACTATTATCTTCCCACTGGGCATAGTTTTCAAAACCTAAGGGGAATCTGAGAATGAGCATAGTTACTCATCTCAAGCCCATTGTGGGAGAGTTTACAATCAAGACACTCAAAGTTCAATAGAAAATCTTCACTGCCCTACCTCTTAGGTCACATTTCAGTTGGTTTGCAGTAGAGGTGCCTTCTTAGTGACTGCTGCACCTCCTGGTTCCTCAAGGTGTAGATGCCAGGGTCGAAGATGGTTGTGACCACTGTGTAGAGCAGGGCAATGACCTTGGAGAGGATCTGGGAATGGACAGCAGAGGGCTCAGTGTACCAGACCATAAGTGATCCATAGAATGTGGATACCTCATCCAGGTGAGAGGAGCATGTGGAGAAGGCCTTGTTCCTTCTGGTCCTAGAAGGAACTCTCAACACAGTCACTGCAATCTGAGCACAGGAGATCAGAACCAGCCCAAAGGGAACAGTCAGGAAGACAACAAAGAGAACAAAAGTAGTCACCTGGACCAGTCCAGTATCTGTGTAAGCCAGGACCACCAAAGGTGAGAAATCATAGTAAAAGTGATCAATTTGTTTAGGAACACAGAACCTCAGCTGAGCCATCAGAGCAACAATTAATTCATCTACCACGAAGCTAGTCTGTGAGTCCAAACCCTAGGCCCCATAGGGGCCCCATCAAAAATGGGTATCATAGGTGGTGACAGATTGTGAGGTAGTGATCATACACCATCACAATCAGTAGGAAATATTTCTATCTACAGAGCCAAGGATGAAGGACTGGAGGAAGCAGTTGGCCAGTATAGCCAGACTTTTGCCTACTTTGAGTTCTTTTTTCTACTGACATTTTCCAACCTCCTTCCAGGTCCCTACTTGACTTTCAACTTGATAACCACTTGTACACACATATGTATTTATATGTGTAAGTATGTACATATGCTTATACACACACACACACACACACACACACACACACACACACATATATATATACAATCTGCTGTGTCCATTTTTGTTGTTTGTGTATATATATATAGTTTCAGGGCTGACCACCCTGCATTGGAAAACCAATGATTGAATTTATTCACGGGAGACTCTAATTCTTCTTCCTCCAGCACTTATCAGCTGTCCATAGTTCTTTGTCTATGGGTGGGACCCCACACAAATTTCCCCCTTGCATGTGAATATTGCAGCTGTTCCTGTCTTGTTTATGAAGCCATTTCTAGCAGACACGTTTTCATAACAGGCCACCTGGTATTCTGGCTCTTATAATCTTTTCACCTCCTTCTGAGATATTTGTTGCACCATAGAGACAGGAGCTGTGATGTAGATGTATCCATTGAAGCTGGGATCCCTGTGATTGGTTGATTTCTCTTCTATGTTCAATTGTGTTTTTTTTTTTTTTGTTTTTTTTTTGTGATGATCTCTGTAGTATTTTGAATATGCTTGGCCCAAGGAGTAACACAATTGGGAGGTGTGGCCTTGTTAGAGTACATATGTGGCCTTGTTTTAGGAACTGTGTCACTGTGGGGGTGGGCCTTGAGACCCTCCTTCTAGCTGTCTGTGAGACATCTTTGGTTTGCCTCCAGAACAAGATGTAGAACTCTCAGGTCCATCAGCACCACACCTGTTTAGGTGTTGTCATGCCTTCCACCATGATGATAATGGACTGAACCTCTGAACCTATAAGCGAACCCCAATTAAATGTTTCCCTTCTTAAAAGTTGCCTTGGTCATGGTGTCTCTTTACAGCAATGGGAACCCTAACTAAGACAGTCTTAATCTGTTGTAAAGAGGGGCTTCTTTGATGAAGGATAGTACCTGCATTCATCTGTGGGTATAAGGATAAGATTTAGGATGTAGTAAGGAATTATGTTGGCTTAGTAAAGTGACCACAGTAGATTCTTTACTAAGGACTGTGACCTCACTAGCCAGCCCAGGTAAGCTTCTAGGTTTCCAGCACCATATATGATTTTCCTGTTGATGAGTGGGTTTTAAGTCCAATTAGACAGCAGTTGGCTGCCACCAACATGTGAGTACCACTTTTTGCACCTTTGTGTATATCTTTCTCCACTGGCCATTGCTGTACAACAATAAAAAGGACTGGAGGCTCAAGCTGAGGGAGGTTATCTGAGCAGTACATGGTTGAGAGGAGGTGACCGGGTAGTAAGATCAAAATGGGATGACTAGCTCATGAGACTGCCCCCAGGGAAAAAAAGGCTAACTTTTTATACTATACATATCTCCATGTCTTCATTATTAAACCCCAAGGGACTCCATGCCCAAAACCACCTGCAGGAAAGATGCTGGAAGCTGATGTCTGAATATCTTATCTGGTCTGCAGTATAGGTTGGAATCCCAAAGAATTAGGCTCTAATGCCAGTGGTAGGATGCACTTTCAAGCATTTCAAAATCTACCCCCAGTGACACACCTGCTCCAACAAGGTCCTTCTCCTTCTCTTCTTTCTCCTTCTCCTCCTCTTCTTCTTCTCCTCCTCTTTCTCCTCCTCCTCCTCTTTCTCCTACTCCTCTTCCTCCTACACCCAATCCATCTTCTTTTCTTCTCCTTCTCCTATTCAAGAGTTTCTCCGTATAGCCCTGGATAGCTTGGAAATAGTTCTGTAGACCATGTTTTCCTTGAACTGAGAGCTTTGCATGCCTCTTCTTCCTGAGTGCTGGGATTAAAGTTATGCAATGCCACCAGTAGGCCAAGGGTTACTATCTTAATCCTTCTCAAATAATTCTGATAGGCTGGGGGTTTGCAGACAAAGCCAAGAAGGTATGGGGCAAGCAGTCCCTTCCCTTCTCTTCTGACTGGGAGCCCATGCTTGCAAAAGTCCTCACAGAATACTGGACAAAGCCAGATCCTAGTTCCAGATTCCAAAGTGCTCAACTGGACACTAGGCCACCCTATAGTGCCATAAAATCCTCACATACTAAAGGATAACACCAGTACCTTGCCATCATGTCATTACCTCCCTCCCCTCCCCTACAAAAAGCCCCTCACCAGTTCAGCTATGAGACTTCACTTACCTCCTGAGAATGCAGGGAACCCACCTGAGAGCTGCTCCTAATAAGCCTGACTTTATATGTTAATTTGGCTCAGTTCAATGTATTAAGTAGAATTATTACCAAGTTCTACCATCTGTGGACCAATATTGAAATGTTTGAGCATATGTGGGCCATTCTTATTCAAATTACCACATTCCACTCCATATCATAATATCATAATTTCAAAAGTTTCCATAGTCTATCACAGTCTTGACACAGTTTACCTATTCAAGGTCTCTTCTGACACTTGAGGCAATCTTATTTGTAACTCCACATAAAATCAAAATAAAAAGCAAATGACATATTTGAAATCCTGAAGAATTAAAATTACTAAAGTAAAAACACAAAAATAATCAATACAAAATCGAATTTAACCCATCACTGTATTTCAGATAACTGCTGAAATAAAACTGTTCGTCCCCAGGGCTCAGTTTTTGCTCCCTTTCTCATCTTAGTCATGCCCTGGGTGGTTTCACCAATGCTTAAGACATTACATGCATATAACTCACATGGCATTATGGTCCAAATCTCTTTCTACCACTGGCAATCAAGGGTAGAGGAGATGACTTCATAGAAGCCTATGGAAGATGCAGATGGAACTGACAAATCTCAGCCACACGGTCTGATCTCTAGCCATCTCCTGACTCATCCACAACAAACTCAGTGCATTACACATATGGGGTTTGTAAATTTTCATGTTTTATTTCCTTTCAATGACACAAACCACACTTTATAATCTTAAGGTAAAAAAATACAGCTATATCTGCATCCTTATTTTCAATAGGGAAGTAAAAAGCTGCTCATAGAAAGTTAAAGTTCCACAAGGGATGAAGAAGTCCCAGATCTCCATGTGGTACAGGTGAGACAGGGAGGAGACAGGTATGGCGAACAGATTTAGTCCTGAGGGATAGTCTGATCTGCTCACTTTGTCACCTTATGCTGACAGGAGACAGCATGAGATGACAATTACAGAAAGAGAAACTGGAGGAGTTGGATTCATAGTAGAGAAGGAGAGATCTGAACACATCCTGTAAGACTCATTTTCTTATAAGGCAGTTCTTTTATACTGGGAATAGAAGAAATTCAGACTATTCCCTGTGAGTGGAAAGAACTCAATTCAAAATGTTCCAACTCTTAGAGTCCCCATAACCCAGGAATCTATATATCCAAGCACTTGCCACAGATTATGCCCTGCAAGTTCTTACCCTTCCAGATGGTGAGAGAATCATCAGAGCTTTACTCACTGTTCCTGCCTGTGGTAGGACAAATGAGATTTGATCAGAGCCCACATGATAGGATGATGAAGTTATAAACTGGCTATGTTCTCCCATGGGCTTCTGACTACTCTGTCCCATACTAGGGATCATATCTAACCACACATAATGGCAGTCTTAGTGTAACTGCTCCTTCTTTCACCCCTGGAAAGAAAACAGTGGATAAGGGGCCAGGAAGGCAGCAGGTCCTTGAAAGGCTATGAAAAAAAAAAATCTTAATCCTAGCCCAAAGGAAGCTACTAGAAGTTGGACTTCAGAATCAGGGAAGGATGTGAAAACCTGGTGAGATATGAAGGAGCTTTCTAGATGGTCTGTTCTCAGTAGTGACCTTCCACTTTGATTATAGCCTTTATTTTCCATGTTCCCATGCACAGTAGGTTGTCACGCAAGGTGAGCATTTGTTCATGATATTGCTTTCTAGTTCATGTTGCTCATGAAACTACATCAGTGTGACTTTCAGTAGCGTACCCTACCTAGTGCTGTGTATCCAAATATGTATGCTATTACCTACTTTATGAGATAAAGTGGCTTCTATGATTCTTTTTCACTTTAAGCAAACACCTCTTTAAAACATAAGTAAATGTCTTGACATGAATTAAAAAAAATCCCAGAATTGTAATTTTGGGGTTTTGATCTCTTAAGATTTAATTATTTATGATTTAGATGCAAATTGTTTAAATTGTGTAATTTAAGTCTGTCTATATGAGGTTGGTTCACATCTGTAATTCCAGTAATAGGGAGGCAGAAACAGGAGGATGCCTGGAGTTTAATAGCTAGCTGTTCTAACCAAATTAGTAAGATCCTATCTCAAGAAAAGACTGACAGGATAGAAGAAGACACACAGTACTGACACCTGGCTTACACACACACACACACACACACACACACACACACACACAGATACACACAAGCACACACACATACACACATGCACACATATATACACACACATATAAATGCATATACACATACACATACACACATGCACTGAACACATAGCTACATTATACACACAAGCACCTACATATAACACTCATAAACAGATATAGGCTGAGGTGGTATCTTTACTTATTAAAAGTGGTTCCTAGTTGTTACTCACACCTGCTCACTGTAGAGTCTCCTTTCCATTTTGCAGGTTTTTTGGAACAACTCCAGGCATCCTCACTCAACATAGATCCTGAACTACTCTGCTGCATGATCTAACTCTAACATGAGCTTGATGATCTGAGCTACCATGTCTGCTGAAGTCCAGAAGTTCAGGTCCTCATTCAGGGTGATGCAATCTGAGACATCATAGGCAGTCTGGTATTGTGTTCCAAGAAGGCACATATCTGGCCCTACTTGCAGGCAATCATCCCCTCCAGGATGTGAGAGCCTGGCAGCAACCTGGCAGCCTCAGCTACCCCAACCTGCTCTTCCCACTCACAGGATTAGGACCTAAATAGAAAGTGAAACCAGTCAGGGTTTCTGAGGGCTCTGAGGCCCTCCTCCATAAATTGAACCTGGGACCAGTGGCTACTCAGGCTTGGCAGTGGAAACCTTTGGACACCAAGCCAACCCTGGGGTGACTCACCTCCTTCACTCTAGTTGTAGTATCAGAGCAGGGTCCAAAGGTATGCTCTGGACCTTTGTGCAATGTGCTTGAGTCTGAGTTTTAGTTCCTCCCCAAACTCTATTCCTTCCTTTTCCATCCATGGCTCATATGGCTCCATCCTTGGAATCTCCTCATTGCTATCAAAATGCTGAAACTGAGTTGTCCACATAGTCAATGGAGATCTACTGTGCCAGCTCCTTGCAGAGAGAGGTCCCAGGCCCACCAGGGTCTCTCTGGGGCTGAGTGGGATGGTGAGTCCCTTGTCTGTTGGGAACAAAATAAAGGGGGCCCTGGGAAAGAAGGGCAAGAGAAAAGGGGCCAAACATCCGGCCAGAGTTCCTGTGCTCTGGGCAGGTTGCCAACAAGGTCCTTCTCCTTCTCCTCTTTCTTCTGGGGGCGGGGGGAGGCTGCCCGGACGCATTCCACTTGGCCCTGGGTGGGCATGCAAGCCTCTGACCCATGCTGTGTGGGGGGGTGGACAAGGGGCAGTCCCCGACTGGAGACCCTGTCGCCCAGGGTTATAGAAGAGACGGATAAGGGAAGAGGTTCCCAGCACTGACCAGAGTGCGCAGCAGATCTTGGTGGAGCAGAGACTCTTTATGGCATAAGAGCTTTATTATAGAAATGCAGGGGGGAAGAGAGGAGGGGAGAGAGAGGGAGAGAGGGAGAGAGAGAGAGAGAGAGAGAGAGAGAGAGAGAAGGCTAGAGAGAAAGAGAGAGGAGAGGAGAAGACAAAGAGAAAGTAGAAAGGAGAGAAAATAAAGAGAGGGGAGAGAAGAGAGAGTGTAAGAATAAGAGAGAGAGGTGGGGGGCTGAACAGCCCTTTTTATGGTCTTCACTGTTGCTAGGTAACTGGGGAGGAGTTTAGCCTGAAATTCAGAAGCTTGGACCATTGTCTACATGATTACTGACCATGCTTATCTTGTGGGGACGGTGGGAGGTGGTAACTTAGGCAGGGGCCAGAGTTGCAGGAGCATGAAGGAACACCTACCGTATCAAGGTGAATTATGACCATTGGGGTTCAGACCTCAGCTCAACTGGAGATCAGCCTGCAATTCCCCACTCTTGTTGAAGCAGGAACTCAACTTTATGGCATCAGCCTCTTGCTTATATAAGTTTGGAACATAGGGAGGGGGATTTTTGGTGGGGTAAGATGACATAGGAGGCTGGGAAGGGTGACAAAGGGTATGGAGTAAGGGTAAGAAGTGACTTACCAAAAGGTAAGGAGTGACTGACGGGGCCAATGAAAAATCTCCACGTCAGTAATCATGGGGCAGAGGTAGTTGCAAACAGGTCTTGCTGAGTCACCCTTATATGGGAGATATGGGAGTGACTGAAACAGGTCTCAATACTCAAGCCAGGCTTAGGCTCTCCCACAAGGCTGCAGAAACTTGAGCCAGGCTCCAGTTTGTCCTCAAGGCCGAAATGAGGGCCAAAATGGGGCCCAACAGTACTGGACCTCCCCAGGGCCCAGACGTATCAGGGCAGTGTGGAAATAGTACAGCAAATATGAGTCTGGGGAGGCACAGGGTGACATCAAGGCCCTTCTCTGAGAACATCAGACAAATGCACTCGGTCTGGGTGGGAGTTGGGATGAGTTAGGGCAGGACTCAGAGTTGCAGACTTGAAGGAAGATGGGGGGAATTGGCTAATTTGCCCCTGGCAAAGCTGTAGATAGGAGAAAAATGGGGCTCCAGCAGAACAGTCATTGGCTGGGTTCTGTGGAGGTCCCAGCTGGGACAGGTATTGGGGGTTTCACCTGTGTCCCTGGTTATGGCAGACCTTCTGGGAAACAGGCAGACTGTGGGGAATGGGAGAGGGGCAGGTGTGCCATATCTGCCCCAGGTGGAATTGGAGACCAGAAGGAAGACACAGAGCTGATAGGTCCTACATATGCTGGGATCGTGGGGGTACCATATGGGGCAAGTATTGGGGCAGGTTCTCACCTGTGTCACTGGATGTGGCAGACCTCCTGGAAGACAGGCAGTCTGTGTCCTGCGTAAGGTAAACTTCCTGGGAGACAGGCAGACTGTTGGGTATGGGAGAGGGGCAAGCATGCCTCATCTGCCCTGGCTGGAGTTGTCTGACTTTCAAATAATATGGGAGCCAATTGGAGGGCTTAGAGCATTAGACACAGGTAACAGTAATCCCAGATGGGTTTTAAGAGAAGTATTACTTGGACATGAAGGGAAACAATATTCTGACACTCCATTTGTATTTTATAGTTACTAGTAAATTCATCAGGAACATTGTGTTTTCTACCAGTCAGTTATGATAGCAATGAATGACAAAAAGTGGTTGACCATTTTAATTCCTCTAACCAAATTTTGTATGGTGTAGGAATATTGCAAAGATTTGGAAAAAAATGTATGTGTATTTATGTGCATATATATGTATATATGTATATTTTTCAATTTAAAAAATTTTCCAATGATCATATGCTTTGTTGAAGGAGACAATGTGAATCTATTCTTAGAATAATGGACTGTAGAACTGGTGAAAGTTCTACTTCATGACTTATAGTTCATTGTTTCTCTAGGTTGCTTTGTATGTCATACATTAGAAAAGATTTACAGTTTCTTCTTCTTAATCTTATCAGACCAATTTGACTCTTAAATTCAGTCCAGTTACTAAGAGGATTGAAGATATAAGATAATTACTGAAACTTCACAATGCTAACAGGTGCCTATACCCAGAGAAATAGAAACATTATTCTCTCATGATCTCGGAAATGTACCAGCTCTTCTATATATTACCAACCTCTGGACATCTTTATTAAAGTGCAAATGTACTTTCACTAATTTCATATGTTGTCTTGGTGATACCAAATAGTTAAATGCTTCCTAGCTGACTTCAATGAATGGTACTTGTAGAGCTATTTATGAATTGTGAAAATTGTCTTTAAATATGGTAAAAATTAAATGAGAAATAATTAGAAGAATGAAACAAGAATTCTTATTTAGATAGAGTTAGGTTTGCAGTGCTGTCAGAATCTTATGGTAGATGATTAATGAATAGGACATATTTTAGATTTATACTTACTTAGAAAAGTGCAGTTTAAAACTCATATATCAGTTGGAGTGGGTCTAATTAGAGGCCAGGAAATATTACAGGCTCATGTACACTATTAAAAATTTCCTGATCTTGTATCCCGGGTCCCTCAGAGAGCAGACTGTGGAGGAGAGCCTGCGGACTGCAGAAGAAACACAACTTCTGGAACAGGCCCTGTTTCAGGCCATCATCATCATCCAGGAGGCACATCTGAGCTTCAGACATCTGTGCTCCTCCCCTATCAGAGAAGAGGTGGTCTGTAGAGAGTACTCTGACCACTGAGACTCAGGAGAGAGTTGGAATCCCAAGAGTGCTGACAGGGGCTAACAGAATCACAGGAGGAACAAGTTCCAGCCAGAGACAGCTATAACAATTAATGAGATTACCAGATGGTGAAAGGCAAACTTAAGAATCTTACTAAAAAAAAAAAAAAAAAAAAAAAAAAAAAAAAAAAAAAAAAAAGACAGTCTTTTCCAGGGCAGTGGTGGAGCACACCTTTAATCCCAGCACTTGGGAGGCAGAGGCAGGCAGATTTCTGAGTTCGAGGCCAGCCTGGTCTACAGAGTGAGTTCCAGGACAGCTAGGGCTATACAGAGAAACCCTGTCTCTAAAAGCCAAAAAAAAAAAAAAAAGAGAGAGAGAGACAATCTTTTAATCCCTTAATAATTTTTAACATTGTAAATAAAATGCTCAATAACACAAAAATTAAAATTCTACAAAAATAGGCACTTAAATGTTTCCTAGTACAGATGCTCTCTTATAAACTGAGGGTGAGCTCAGAGACCACACCCATACCAAGCCTGGTGTGGATGCTATACAGCTCCATGCCTGGGCACACAGGGCATTCAGGTGCACCCTTCACTTGAGGGACATGGCTCGTGGATGGGTCTGTAGGAGTCAGGAACGTATAAGGGCAGGTGAGGTCTTACAAGGACACTTCACCATTCCTAAAAAAAAAAAAAAAAAAAAAGAAAAGAAAAAGAAAAAAAAAAAAAAAGAATCTTACTAACAGAAACCAAGACAGCTCATCAACATCAAAACCCAGCACTCTCACCTCAGTGAGTCCTGAACACCCCAACACATCTGAAAAGCAAGATTCAGATTTAAAATCATGTCTCAGGTTGGTGGTATAGGATTTTAAGAAGGGCATTAATAACTCACTTAAAGAAATTCATAACACTGCGAAACAGGTGAACGCTATTAAAGAATTCCAGGAAATCACTGTTAAACAAGTAGAAGCCCTTAAAGAAGAAACACAAAAATCCCTTAAAGAATTACAGGAAAACACATCAAACAGGTGATGGAACTGAACAAAACCATCCAAGATCTAAAAATGGAAGTATGAACAATAAAGAAAACCCAAAGGGAGACAACTCTGGAGATAGAAACTCTAGGAAAGAAATCAGGAACCAAAGATGCAAGCATTCACAACAGAATACAAGAGATGGAAGAGAGAATCTCAGATGCAGAAGATTCCATAGAGAACATGGACACAATCAAAGAAAATGCAAAATGCAAAAAGATCCTAACTCAAAACATCCAGAAAATCCAGGACACATTGAGAAGACCAAACCTACAGATAATAGGAGTAGATGAGAATGAAGATTTTCAACTTAAAGGGCCAGCAAATATCTTCAACAAATTTAAAGAAGAAAACTTCCTCAACCTAAAGAAAGAGATGCCCATGATCATATAAGAAGGTTACATAACTCCAAATAGACTGGCTCAAAAAAGAAATTCCTCCTAACACATAATAATCAGAACAACAAATGCACTAAGTAAAGACAGAATAATAAAAGCAGTAAGGGAAAAAGGTCAAGTAACATATAAAGGCAGGAAAATACGTAATTAAAAGAAAAAAAAAAAAGAATTACACCAGACTTCTCACCAGAGACTATGAAAGCCAGACAATCCTGGATAGCTGTTATACAGACCCTAAGAGAACACAAATGCCAGCCCAGGCTAGTATACCCAGCAAACCTCTCAATTACCATAGATGGAGAAACCATTCCATGACAAAAACAAATTCACACAATATCTTTTGATGAATCCAGCCCTTCAAAAGATAATAAAGGGAAAACAAAATCACAAGGATGGAAACTACATCCTAGAAAGAGCAAGAAAGTAATCAATCAACAAACTGAAAAGAAGACAGCCGCAAGAACAGAATCCCAACTTTAACAATAAAAATAACAGCAAGCAACAATTAATTTTCTTTAATATCTCTTAATATCAATGGACTCAATTCCCCAATAAAAAGACATAGACTAACAGACTGGCTACACAAACAGGACCCAACATTTTGCTGCTTACAGGAAACCCACCTCAGGGACAAAGACAGACACTACCTCAGAGTGAAAGGCTGGAAAACAATTTTCCAAGCAGATGGCCTGAAGAAACAAGCTGGAGTAATCATTCTAATATTGAATAAAATTGACTTCCAACCCAAAGATATCGATAAACACAAGGAGGGACACTTCATACTCATCAAAGGTAAAATTTACAAAGATGAACTCTCAATTCTGAATATCTATGCTCCAAATGCAAGGGCAACCACATTCATTAAAGAATCTTTAGTAAAGCTCAAAGCACACATTGCACCTCACACAATAATAGTGGGAGACTTCAGCACCCCACTCTCATCAATGGACAGATCCTGGAAACAGAAACTAAACAGAGACACATTGAAACTAACAAAAGTTATGAAACAAATGGATTTAACAGATATCTACAGAACATTTTATCCTAAAACAAAAGGATATACATTCTTCTCAGTGCTGCATGGTACCTCCTCCAAAATTGACCATATAATTGTTCAAAAAACAGGCCTCAACAGATACAAAAATATTGAAAGAATCCCATGCATCCTGTCAGATCACTACAGACTAAGGCTGATCTTCAATAACAGCATAAATAATGGAAAGCCAACATTCACGTGGAAACTGAACAACACTCTAGTCAATGATACCTTGGTCAAGGAAGAAATAAAGAAATTAAAGACTTTTTATAGGTTAATGAAAATGAAGCCTGGCAGTAATGGGGCACACCTTTAATCCCAGCACTTGTGAGGCAGAGACAGGCAGACTTCTGAGTTCGAGGCCAGCATGGTGTACAGAGTGAGTTGCAGGATAGCCAAGGCTATAGCGAGAAACCCTGTTTTGAAAAACCAAAAAAAAAAAAAAAAAAAAAAAAAAACCCCAAAATGAAACCATACTATATCCAAACTTATGGGACACAATGAAAGCATTCCTAAAAGGAAAACTTATAGCCCTGAGTACCTCCAAAAAGAAGCTAAAGAGAGCATACACTAGCAACATGACAGCACACCTAGAAGCTCTAGAATGAAAGGAAACAAATTCACCCAAGAGGAGTAGACAGCAGGAAATGATCAAACTTAGGGCTGAAATCAACCAAGTGCAAAGAAAAAGAACTATTCAAAGATTCAACCAAACCAGGAGCTAGTTCTTTGAGAAAATCAACAAGATAGAGAAACCCTTAGCCAGACTATCTAGAGGGCACAGGGACAGTATCCTAATTAACAAAACCAGAATTGAAAAGGGAGACATAGCAACAGAACCTGAGGAAATTCAAAACATCATCAGATCCTACTACAAAAGGCTATACTCAACAAAACTGGAAAACCTGGATGAAATGGAAATTTTCCTAGACAGATACCAGGTATCAAAGTTAAATCAGGATCAGATTAATGATCTAAACAGTCTCATTTCCCCTAAAGAAATATAAGCAGTCATTAATAGTCTCCCAACCAAAAAAAAAAAAAAAAAAAAGCCCAGGACCATATGGGTTTAGTGCAGAGTTCTATCAGACCTTCAAAGAAGACCTAATTTCAACTCTCCTCAAACCATTCCACAAAAGAGAAACAGAAGGTACTCTACCCAATTTATTCTATGAAGTCACAAGTACTCTGATAACTAAACCACACAAAGATCCAACAAAGAAAACTACAGACCAATTTCCCTTAGGAAAATCAATGCAAAAATACTCAATAAAATTCTTGCAAACTTGGTAGAGGATTGAAGGAGGGGGTTGAGAAACTGGTCCAATCATAATGGTTCTAATGGAAGAATTAATGATCCACTGCATAGCATCATTAATGAATCTGTGTTTTCATTAGATTTATCAAATAGATTTATCAAAAGTTACTAAAATTTGATCATTTAGCTTCCGAATATTTTATATTAGAAGTATGTCTGTATTATGTGCCTTGACTTCTATCAAACATTTTATATTGAAAATAACCTTTCCTTATGCTCATGCTATCAATGATTATTTTATACAATGCAGGCATGTTACATTGGTTTTTATTCTAATGGTCTGTACATTAAATAGGCCTAAACAGTACATATAGAATTTTAAAAAGGATTTATAATGGATTTATATAGCATTTAAAATAGGATTATAGAATTAAAATAATTTACTCCAAAACAATGTAGTTTACTTAGAAGGTGTGAAGTATAGTTTTTATATAAACTCCTCATCCCATCCCTTTTAGAGTTCTAATTTACATAGCCATAATATAACAAATAAAAATCAATGAATTGCTTTGGTATCAAATTGTTAAAAAAAATCCTTGTAAACTGAATCCAAGAACACATCAAAAAGATCATCCATCATGATCACGTAGGCTTCATCCCAGGGATGCAGGGACAATTTAATATATGGGAATCCATCAATGTAATCCACTGTATAAAAAAACTCAAAGACAAAAATTACATGATCATTCTGTTGGATGCTAAGAAAGCATTTGACAAAATCCAACACCCATTCATGATAAAAGTCATGGGAAGATCAGGAATTCAAGGCCCATACATAAACATAGTAAAAGCAATATACAGCAAACCTTTAGCCAACATCAAACTAAATGGAGAGAAATGGAAGTGGAAGTCCCACTAAAATGAGGGACTAGATAAGGCTGCCCACTTTTTCCCTACCTATTCAATATACTACTTGAAATCCTAGCCAGAGCAATTCAACAACAAAAGGAGATAAAGGTGATAAAAATTGGACAGGAAGTAGTCAAAATATCACCATTTTCAGATGATGTGATAGTATATATAAGTGACCATAAAAATTCAACCAGAGAACTCCTAAACCTGATAAACAGCTTCAGTGTAGTAGCTGGATATAAAATTAACTCAAACACATCAGTGGCTTTTCTTTACACAAAGGATAAACAGGATGAGAAAGGAATTAGGGAAACAACACCCTTCTCAATAGTCACAAATAATATAAAATACCTTGGTGTGACTCTAACAAAAGAAGTAACAGAATTGTATGATAAGAATTTCAAGTCTCGCCCTTCCACTCCCCTCGAGCCCCGGGCTACCTTGCCAGGGGAATCGCCCGACACCCGCAAGGGCCCACATAGGACTCCCCACAGGATCCTAAGACCTCTGGTGAGTGGAACACAGCGCCTGCCCCAATCCAATCTCGCGGAACCTGAGACTGCATTACATAGGGAAGCAGACTACCCGGGGCTGACCTGGGGCACAAGCCCCTTCTGCTTCACTCGAGCCCTGAGCTACCTTGCCAGCGGAGTCGCCTGACACCCGCAAGGGCCCACACAGAATTCCACACGGGATCCTAAGACCTCTAGTGAGTGGAACACAACTTCTGCCAGGAGTCCGGTTCGAACACCAGATATCTGGGTACCTTCCCTGCCAGAAGAGAGCTTGCCTGCAGAGAATACTCTGCCCACTGAAACTAAGGAGAGTGCTACCCTCCCAGGTCTGCTTATAGAGGCTAACAGAGTCACCTGAAGAACAAGCTCTTAACAGAGACAACTATAACAGCTAGCTTCAGAGATTACCAGATGGCAAAAGGCAAACATAAGAATCCTACTAACAGAAATCAAGACCACTCACCATCATCAGAACGCAGCACTCCCACCCAACCTAGTCCTGGGCACCCCAACACAACCGAAAATTTAGACCCAGATTTAAAAACATTTCTCATGATGATGATAGAGGACATCAAGAAGGACTTTCATAAGTCACTTAAAGAATTACAGGAGAGCACTGCTAAAGAGTTACAGGCCCTTAAAGAAAAGCAGGAAAACACAGCCAAACAGGTAGAAGTCATTAAAGAAAAACAGGAAAACACATCCAAACAGGTAATGGAAATGAACAAAATCATACTAGAACTAAAAAGGGAAGTAGACACAATAAAGAAAACCCAAGCGAGGCAACGCTGGAGATAGAAACCCTAGGAAAGAGATCTGGAACCATAGATGCGAGCATCAGCAACAGAATACAAGAAATGGAAGAGAGAATCTCAGGTGCAGAAGATTCCATAGAGAACATCGACACAACAGTCAAAGAAAATACAAGATGCAAAAAGATCCTAACTCAAAACATCCAGGAAATCCAGGACACAATGAGAAGACCAAACCTACGGATAATAGAAATTGATGAGAATGAAGATTTTCAACTTAAAGGGCCAGCTAATATCTTCAACAAAATAATAGAAGAAAACTTCCCAAACATAAAAAAAGAGATGCCCCAAAAGATGGCCTAGTCGGCCATCACTGGAAAGAGAGGCCCATTGGACACGCAAACTTTATATGCCCCAGTACAGGGGAACGCCAGGGCCATAAAAGGGGAGTGGGTGGGTAGGGGAGAGGGGGTGGGTGGCTATGGGGGACTTTTGGTATAGCATTGCAAATGTAAATGAGCGAAATACCTAATAAAAAATGGAAAAAAAAAAAAAAAGAGATGCCCATGATCATACAAGAAGCCTACAGAACTCCAAATAGACTGGACCAGAAAAGAAATTCCTTCCGACACATAATAATCAGAACAACAAATGCACTAAATAAAAATAGAATATTAAAAGCAGTAAGGGAGAAATGTCAAGTAACATATAAAGGAAGGCCTATCAGAATTACACCAGACTTTTCACCAGATACTATGAAAGCCAGAAGAGCCTGGATAGATGTTATACAGACACTAAGAGAACACAAATGCCAGCCCAGGCTACTATACCCAGCCAAACTCTCATTTACCATAGATGGAGAAACCAAAGTATTCCACGACAAAACCAAATTCACACAATGTCTTTCCACGAATCCAGCCCTTCAAAGGATAATAACAGAAAAGAAGCAATACAAGGACGGAAATCACGCCCTAGAACAAGCAAGAAATAATCCCTCAAAAAAACCAAAAAGAAGACAGCCACAAGAAAAGAATGCCAACTCTAACAACAAAAATAAAAGGAAGCAACAATTACTTTTCCTTAATATCTCTTAATATCAATGGACTCAATTCCCCAATAAAAAGACATAGACTAACAGACTGGCTACACAAACAGGACCCAACATTCTGCTGCTTACAGGAAACCCATCTCAGGGAAAAAGACAGACACTACCTCAGAGTGAAAGGCTGGAAAACAATTTTCCAAGCAAATGGTCTGAAGAAACAAGCTGAAGTAGCCATTTTAATATCGGATAAAATCGACTTACAACCCAAAGGTATCAAAAAAGACAAGGAGGGACACTTCATACTCATCAAGGTAAAATCCTCCAAGAGGAACCCTCAATTCTGAATATCTACGCTCCAAATGCAAGGGCAGCCACATTCATTAAAGAATCTTTAGTAAAGCTCAAAGCACACATTGCACCTCACACAATAATAGTGGGAGACTTCAACACACCACTTTCATCAATGGACAGATCGTGGAAACAGAAACTAAACAGGGACATAGTGAAACTAACAGAAGTTATGAAACAAATGGACCTGACAGATATCTACAGAACATTTATCCTAAAACAAAAGGATATACCTTCTTCTCAGCACCTCACAGGACCTTCTCCAAAATTGACCATATAATTGGTCACAAAACAGGCCTCAACAGATACAAAAATATTGAAATTGTCCCATGTATCCTATCAAACCACCATGGCCTAAGACTGATCTTCAATAACAACATAAATAATGGAAAGCCAACATTCACGTGGAAACTGAACAACACTCTTCTCAATGATACCTTGATCAAGGAAGGAATAAAGAAAGAAATTAAAGACTTTTTAGAGTTTAATGAAAATGAAACCACAACGTACCCAAACCTATGGGACACAATGAAAGCATTTCTAAAAGGGAAACTCATAGCTCTGAGTGCCTCCAAGAAGAAACGGGAGAGAGCACATACTAGCAGCTTGACAACACATCTAAAAGCCCTAGAAAAAAAGGAAGCAAATTCACCCAAGAGGAGTAGACGGCAGGAAATAATCAAACTCAGGGGTGAAATCAACCAAGTGGAAACAAGAAGAACTATTCAAAGAATTAACCAAACGAGGAGTTGGTTCTTTGAGAAAATCAACAAGATAGATAAACCCTTAGCTAGACCCACTAAAGGGCACAGGGACAAAATCCTAATTAACAAAATCAGAAATGAAAAGGGAGACATAACAACAGATCCTGAAGAAATCGAAAACACCATCAGATCCTTCTACAAAAGGCTATACTCAACAAAGCTGGAAAACCTGGACGAAATGGACAAATTTCTGGACAGATACCAGGTACCAAAGTTGAATCAGGATCAAGTTGACCATCTAAACAGTCTCATATCACCTAAAGAAATAGAAGCAGTTATTAATAGTCTCCCAGCCAAAAAAAGCCCAGGACCAGACGGGTTTAGTGCAGAGTTCTATCAGACCTTCAAAGAAGATCTAATTCCAGTTCTGCACAAACTATTTCACAAAATAGAAGTAGAAGGTACTCTACCCAACTCATTTTATGAAGCCACAATTACTCTGATACCTAAACCACAGAAAGACCCAACAAAGATAGAGAACTTTAGACCAATTTCTCTTATGAATATCGATGCAAAAATCCTCAATAAAATTCTCGCTAACCGAATCCAAGAAAACATTAAAGCAATCATCCATCCTGACCAAGTAGGTTTTATTCCAGGGATGCAGGGATGGTTTAATATACGAAAATCCACCAATGTAATCCAGTATATAAACAAACTCAAAGACAAAAACCACATGATCATCTCGTTAGATGCAGAAAAAGCATTTGACAAGATCCAACACCCATTCGTGATAAAAGTTTTGGAAAGATCAGGAATTCAAGGCCCATACCTAAACATGATAAAAGCAATCTACAGCAAACCAGTAGCCAACATCAAAGTAAATAGAGAGAAGCTGGAAGCAATCCCACTAAAATCAGGGACTAGACAAGGCTGCCCACTTTCTCCCTACAATTTCAACATAGTACTTGAAGTATTAGCCAGAGCAATTCGACAACAAAAGGAGATCAAGGGGATACAAATTGGAAAAGAGGAAGTCAAAATATCACTTTTTGCAGATGATATGATAGTATATATAAGTGACCCTAAAAATTCCACCAGAGAACTCCTAAACCTGATAAACAGCTTCGGTGAAGTAGCTGGATATAAAATTAACTCAAACAAGTCAATGGCCTTTCTCTACACAAAGAATAAACAGGCTGAGAAAGAAATTAGGGAAACAACACCCTTCTCAATAGCCACAAATAATATAAAATATCTCGGCGTGACTCTAACGAAGGAAGTGAAAGATCTGTATGATAAAAACTTCAAGTCCCTGAAGAAAGAAATTAAAGAAGATCTCAGAAGATGGAAAGATCTCCCATGCTCATGGATTGGCAGGACCAACATTGTAAAAATGGCTATCTTGCCAAAAGCAATCTACAGATTCAATGCAATCCCCATTAAAATTCCAACTCAATTCTTCAACGAATTAGAAGGAGCAATTTGCAAATTCATCTGGAATAACAAAAAACCTAGGATAGCAAAAACTCTTCTCAAGGATAAAAGAACCTCTGGTGGAATCACCATGCCTGACCTAAAGCTTTACTACAGAGCAATTGTGATAAAAACTGCATGGTACTGGTATAGAGACAGACAAGTGGACCAATGGAATAGAATTGAAGACCCAGAAATGAACCCACACACCTATGGTCACTTGATCTTCGACAAGGGAGCCAAAACCATCCAGTGGAAGAAAGACAGCATTTTCAACAATTGGTGCTGGCACAACTGGTTGTTATCATGTAGAAGAATGCGAATCGATCCATACTTATCTCCTTGTACTAAGGTCAAATCTAAGTGGATCAAGGAACTTCACATAAAACCAGAGACACTGAAACTTATAGAGGAGAAAGTGGGGAAAAGCCTTGAAGATATGGGCACAGGGGAAAAATTCCTGAACAGAACAGCAAGGGCTTGTGCTGTAAGATCGAGAATTGACAAATGGGACCTAATGAAACTCCAAAGTTTCTGCAAGGCAAAAGACACTGTCTATAAGACAAAAAGACCACCAACAGACTGGGAAAGGATCTTTACCTATCCTAAATCAGATAGGGGACTAATATCCAACATATATAAAGAACTCAAGAAGGTGGACCTCAGAAAATCAAATAACCCCCTTAAAAAATGGGGCTCAGAACTGAACAAAGAATTCTCACCTGAGGAATACCGAATGGCAGAGAAGCACCTGAAAAAATGTTCAACATCCTTAATCATCAGGGAAATGCAAATCAAAACAACCCTGAGATTCCACCTCACACCAGTGAGAATGGCTAAGATCAAAAATTCAGGTGACAGCAGATGCTGGCGAGGATGTGGAGAAAGAGGAACACTCCTCCATTGTTGGTGGGATTGCAGGCTTGTACAACACCCTTCTCAATAGTCACAAATAATATAAAATATCTTGGCGTGACTCTAACTAAGGAAGTGAAAGATCTGTATGATAAAAACTTCAAATCTCTGAAGAAAGAAATTAAAGAAGATCTCAGAAGATGGAAAGATCTCCCATGCTCATGGATTGGCAGGATCAACATTGTAAAAATGGCTATCTTGCCAAAGGCAATCTACAAATTCAATGCAATCCCCATCAAAATTCCAACTCAATTCTTCAACGAATTAGAAGGAGCAATTTGCAAATTCATCTGGAATAACAAAAAACCTAGGATAGCCAAAAGTCTTCTCAGGGATAAAAAAAACCTCTGGTGGAATCACCATGCCTGACCTAAAGCTTTACTACAGAGCAATTGTGATAAAAACTGCATGGTACTGGTATAGAGACAGACAAGTAGACCAATGGAATAGAATTGAAGAACCAGAAATGAACCCACACACCTATGGTCACCTGATCTTCGACAAGGGAGCTAAAACCATCCAGTGGAAGAAAGACAGCATTTTCAACAATTGGTGCTGGCACAACTGGTTGTTATCATGTAGAAGAATGTGAATCGATCCATACTCATCTCCTTGTACTAAGGTCAAATCTAAGTGGATCAAGGAACTTCACATAAAACCAGAGACACTGAAACTTATAGAGGAGAAAGTGGGGAAAAGCCTTGAAGATATGGGCACAGGGGAAAAATTCCTGAACAGAACAGCAATGGCTTGTGCTGTAAGATCGAGAATTCACAAATGGGACCTAATGAAACTCCAAAGTTTCTGCAAGGCAAAAGACACTGTCAGTAAGACAAAAAGACCACCAACAGATTGGGAAAGGATCTTTACCTATCCTAAATCAGATAGGGGACTAATATCCAACATATATAAAGAACTCAAGAATGTGGACTTCAGAAAATCAAATAACCCCATTAAAAAATGGGGCTCAGAACTGAACAAAGAATTCTCACCTGAGGAATACCGAATGGCAGAGAAGCACCTGAAAAAATGTTCAACATCCTTAATCATCAGGGAAATGCAAATCAAAACAACCCTGAGATTCCACCTCACACCAGTCAGAATGGCTAAGATCAAAAATTCAGGTGACAGCAGATGCTGGCGTGGATGTGGAGAAAGAGGAACACTCCTCCATTGTTGGTGGGATTGCAGGCTTGTACAACCACTCTGGAAATCAGTCTGGCGGTTCCTCAGAAAATTGGACATAGTACTACCAGAGGATCCAGCAATACCTCTCCTGGGCATACATCCAGAAGATGTCCCAACGGGTGAGAAGGACACATGCTCCACTATGTTCATAGCAGCCTTATTTATAATAGCCAGAAGCTGGAAAGAACCCAGATGCCCCTCAACAGAGGAATGGATACAGAAAATGTGGTACATCTACACAATGGAGTACTACTCAGCTATTTAAAAGAATGAATTTATGGAATTCCTAGCCAAATGGATGGACCTGGAGGGCATCATCCTGAGTGAGGTAACACATTCACAAAGGAACTCACACAATATGTACTCACTGATAAGTGGATATTAGCCCAAAACCTAGGATACCCAAGATATAAGATACAATTTGCTAAACACATGAAACTCAAGAAGAATGAAGACTGAAGTGTGGACACTATGCCCCTCTTAGAATTGGGAACAAAACACCCATGGAAGGAGTTACAGAGACAAAGTTTGGAGCTGAGATGAAAGGATGGACCATGTAGAGACTGCCATATCCAGGGATCCACCCCATAATCAGCATCCAAATGCTGACACCATTGCATACACTAGCAAGATTTTATCAAAAGGACCCAGATGTAGCTGTCTCTTGTGAGACTATGCCGGGGCCTAGCAAACACAGAAGTGGATGCTCACAGTCAGCTAATGGATGGATCACAGGGCTCCCAATGGAGGAGCTAGAGAAAGTACCCAAGGAGTTAAAGGGATCTGCAACCCTATAGGTGGAACTACATTATGAACTAACCAGTACCCCGGAGCTCTTGACTCTAGCTGAATATGTTTCAAAAGATGGCCTAGTTGGCCATCACTGGAAAGAGAGGCCCATTGGACACGCAAACTTTATATGCCCCAGTACAGGGGAACGCCAGGGCCAAAAAGAGGGAGTGGGTGGGTAGGGGAGTGGGGTTGGGTGGGTATGGGGGACTTTTGGTATAGCATTGGAAATGTAAATGAGCTAAATACCTAATAAAAAATGAAAAAAAAGGAAAAAAATCTAGAAAATCAAACAGGAAAAAAAATTTCAAGTCTCTGAAGAAAGAAATCAATGAAGATCTCACAACATGGAAAGATCTCCCATGCTCATGAATTGGCAGGATCAATATAGTAAAAAATGGCTATTCTTCCAAAAGCAATCTACAGATTCAATGCATTCCCCATTAAAAATCTAACTCAAGTCTTCATTGAGTTAGAAAGGGAAATATACAATCTCATCTAGAATAAAAAAAAAAAACAACTAGGATAACAGAAACTATTGTGAACAATAGAAGAACTTATGGGGGAATCACCATGCCTGAGCTCAAGTTGTACTACAGAGCAATTGTGATAAAAGCTACATGATACTGGTAAAGTGACAGACAGGTAGATCAATGGAATAGAATTGAAGGCCCAGAAATAAACCCACACACCTATGGTCACTTGATCTTTGACAAGAGATCTAAAACCATCCAGTGGAAAAAAGGCAGCATTTTCAACAAATGATTCTGGCCCAACTGGCAGTTATCATGTAGAAGAATGCAAATTGATCCATTCTTATCTCCTTGTACTAAGGTCAAGTCTAAGTGGATCAAGGAACTCCACATAAAACCAGAGACACCGAAATTGGTAGAGGAGTAAGTGGGGAAAAGCCTTGAAGATATGGGCACAGGGGGAAAATTCATGAGCAGAACAGCAATGGCTTGTGCTATATGATTGAGAATTGACAAGTTGGACCTCAAAAAATTGCAACGCTTCTGTAAGGCAAAAGACACCGTCAATAAGACAAATAGGCCAGCAACAGAGTGGGAAAGAATTTTTACCAATCCTAAATCTGATAGGGGACTAATATCCAATATATACAAAGAACTCAAGAAGCTGTTCTCTAGAAATCAAATAACCCCATTATAAAATGGCGTACAAAGGTAAACAAAGATTTCTCAACTGAGGAATACCGAATGGCTGAGAAGCACCTGAAAAAGTGTTCAACATCCTTAATCATCAGGGAAATGCAAATCAAAACAACCCTGAGATTCTACCTCACACCAGTCAGAATGGCTAAGATCAAAAATTCAGGTGACAATGGATGCTGGCGAGGATGTGGAGAAAGGAACACTTCTCCATTGCTGTTGGGATTGCAAGCTTGTACAACAACTCTGGAAGTCAGTCTGGTGGTTCCCCTGAAAATTGGACATTGTACTATAGGAAGATCCAGCAATACCTCTCCTGGGCATATAGAAGATGTTCCAACTGGTAATAAGGACACATACTCCACTATGTTCATAGCAACCTTATTTATAATAGCCAGAAGTTGAAAAGAACCCAGATGTCCCTCAACAGAGGAATGGATACAGAAAATGTGGTACATTTACACAATGGAGTACTACTGATATTAAAACCAATGAATTTATGAAATTCTTAGACACATGAATGTATCTGGAGGATATCATCCTGAGTGATGTAACCCAACCACAAAAGAATCACTTGATATGCACTCACTGATAAGCAGATAGTAGCCCAGAAATTTAGAATATCCAAGATACAACTTCCAAAACACAAGAAAATCAAGAAGAAGGAATACCAAGGTGGGTGTTGTGGCACATGCCTTTGATCCCAGCACTTGGAACGCAGAGGCAAGGAGATCTGAGTTCGAGGCCAGCCTGATCTACAGAGTGAGTTCCAAGACAGCCAGGACTACACACAGAAACCCTGTCTCATAAAAAAAAAAAACAGAAGAAAAGAAAAAAAGAAAAAAGAAAAGAAAAAAAAAGGAAGACCAAAGTGTGGATACTTTATTCCTTCTTAGTTTAGGGAACAAAATACCTTTGGAGGGAATTACAGACACAAAGTTTGGAGCTGAGACGAAAGGATGGACCATCTAGAGACTACCCCACCTAGGGATCCATACCATAATTAGCTACCAAACTCAGACACTATTGCATATGCCAACAAGGATTTATTGAAAGGACCCTGATATAGCTGTCTTTTGCGAGGCAATGCCGATGCCTGGCAAACACAGAAGTGGATGCTCACAGTCATCTATTGGATGGAACACAGGGTCCCCAGTGGAGGAGCTAGAGAAAGTACTCAAGGAGTTTAGGGGATCTGCAACCCTATAGGTGGAATAACAATATGAACTAATCAGTACCCCCAGAGCACATGTCTCTAGCTGTATATGTAGCAGAAGATGGCCCAATCGGCCATCACTGGGAAGAGAGGCCCCTAGGTCTTGCAAACTTTATATGCCCCAGTACAGGCAAATGCCAGGGCCAAGAAGTGGGCGTGGGTGTGTAGGGGAGCAGGGCAGGGGGTGGCTATAGGGGACTTTTGGATAGCTTTTGAAATGTAAATGAAAGTAGCTAATAAACAATAAAAATAAAATAAAATATAATTTTCCTGACTTAAGAATGTCGATCTCACTGATAAGTGGATATTAGCCCAGAAACTTAGAATACCCAAGATATAAGTTACAATTTGCAAAACACATGAAACTCAAGAAGAACAAAGACTAAAGTGTGGACACTTTGCCCCTTCTTAGAATTGGGAACAAAACACCCATGGAAGGAGTTACAGAGACAAAGTTTGGAGCTGAGACAAAAGGTTGGACCATCTAGAGACTGCCATATCCAGGGATCCATCCCATAATCAGCCTCCAAACGCTGACACCATTGCATACACTAGCAAGATTTTGCTGCTAGGACCCTGATATAGCTGTCTCTAGTGAGACTACGCTTGGGCCTAGCAAACACAGAAGTGGATGCTCACAGTCAGCTATTGGATGGATCACAGGGCCCCCAATGGAGGAGCTAGAGAAAATACCCAAGGAGCTAAAGGGATCTGCAACCCTATAGGTGGAACAATATTATGAACTAACCAGTACCCCGGAGCTCTTGACTCTAGCTGCATATGTATCAAAAGATGGCCTAGTCGGCCATTACTGGAAAGAGAGGCCCATTGGACACGCAAACTTTATATGCCCCAGAACAGGGGAACGCCAGGGCCAAAAAGTGGAAGTGGGTGGGTAGTGGAGTGGGGGGGAGGGTATGGGGGACTTTTGGGATAGCATTGGAAATGTAAATGAGGAAAATACCTAAAAATAAATTAAAAAAAAAAAACCACACACACAAAAGAATGTCGATCTCTGACTAGAAATAGACTGAGTTGTAAATATCTCTCTGCTTTCACATCTGAATTATGGTCAAAATTTATGGCTGTTTGGTGATTTTATTCTTCAAATACTCTTCAGGAAAATTTCTCAGTGGAAATTTATTCCATATTTTCCACTAATGAGTAACTTTGGGACCTGAATCTCCAAGGTCAAGAAAGAACTTTTTCCTGTAAGCAAATCTTTTCTGATCCCTAGAGAGAGAATACAGACTACATAGAGTCCATCATCTCTACTCTCATATATGGTCTCAGTAATGAATGCAAAGGGCAACATGCTTTTAGGTCTAAGACAGTTGGGCAAAGTGGATGTTTCTAAGTTCATCATTGATTAGTGGATATTAGAGAAGTCAGAAGGTAAGTATGAAATGTAGTATTTTATGGAATATTAGGGCATATTTCAGAGTGGAACATAGAAGATGCAGTATAGAACATCATTTCATTTGTATGTTAGTTTCCAAGGTTGCATGTAAATAATGCCACATAAAAGAAACCATGTTTCATAGTGAAAATACTTCTATGAAGTAATGATGTTATATATTATATATATGCATATATCACACATACACATAACTGTTGGGAGTCGGGGGGACATGGGGATTTTCGAAGAGGAAACTAGGAAAGGCGATCACATTTATGTAAATAAAGAAAATATCTAAAAAAAAAAAAGGAGGTTTCAAGAAAGCATAAAATTAAACCTTTTGCATTAAAAGGAAACTAGGGATTAAGACAGGAGCTTTTGGGTAAATATATCGTAAGAAATAGAAAAATGAAGCCATAGCTCTAGAAGCCAAGGGATTGTCGCATATTACTATGCAGCCCATTGGAAGCTAAGATTTAGATGCTGAAATAGTTTTCAGATAACCTCAGTACTGAGTCTCAGTTGCTCTGAGTTCCAATGAGACCTATATATTTTATAGATGAATAGGTTTGAAATGAATACAATAGCAGTGATCAGTTTCAGATGATTACAATATCAGTGAGGATGTTTAACATGATATATGCCAGCATGAGAGGCATGTCATTGGCTGATGGCAGGAATGATTGTCTCTGAAATTGAGTGTGAGAGTGGATGTAACCTTGTATGAAAATAACTTCTTTATTTTTAGTTCAAAGATAGAAAAGTGATATTACAACTATGATTGACAGAACAATTTTATCATTTAAAAATTGGAGCTGCTAATTGTAGCATCAGTTGGTGGAAACACAGATTCTCATCTCACCCCAGTCTATTAAGTGTGACTTTTTTGGGTGGAGTGTGAGCCCTGTGACTTAACAGCATCTCCAGGTGAGTGTACAGTGTGACACTAGTGACTTAATGCATCTCCAGGTGAGTTTTAGCTTTGTGAAACTTTGACATTCCCATTCTCATTTAGAAACATATTCCTAAAAACTTATTTCTCTGTATTCTAAAACATACATCCATTGGCACAACTACATATGTGAGCATCCAGAGGTTAATAAAAATGTACATGAATTAAAGGAGAAAGGATATTGTAGTCATCCTACGTGCACCTTCTGTCTTTCAAATATAGCTCATCATTTATAGTGTAACATGATTCAGCTTTTTTTTTAAAAAAAAAGTTTATTTTTGAGCCTTTTATATGCTCTTTAATGTACAGCATGAAAAGACAATCAGAAGCAACTAAAATTATAAGATCTCCCCATGTGTGGGGATTTAACCCCCCACATAGTTTGTGGGACATGCTCTCCTTCTCTCTCTCTCTCTCTCACTCTTCTTTGGTTCCCTTTATAATATTTAAGACTTTATATATATTTACACCAATTCAAATACATATGTATGTATGTTACAATCCAGAATCTACATTTGAGAGAGAATATGAGTGTTCAGCTGTTCTGAGTTTGTATAACCTCATTTAATACAATTATTTTTAGGACCATTCACTTACTTGAAAAATTTTATCTCAGTATTCTTTTTTTAATTTTTATTTTTTTATTTTTTATTTGTTCTGTCCTTCTCCCATATTATTTTTATTAGATATTTTCTTCATTTACATTTCAAATGCTACCCAAAAAGTCCCCTATACCTTCCACCCTCCCTGCTCCCCTACCCACTCACTCCTACTTCTTGGCCCTGGCGTTCCCCTATACTGGGGCATATAAAGTTTGCAAGACCAAGGCGCCTCTCTTCCCAGTGATGGCCATGATTAAAATCTTATTATGTATATGTACCATATTTGTTTTATTGAAAATAGATTTTTCTCTCATATAATACATCCTGACTTCAGTTTCTCCTCCCTTCAGCTTTCCTGTCTCTCCCCCTCAACACACTCCTCTTCCACCAGATCCAGTCCTTCTCAGTTTTCCTTCAGAAAGAAGCAGCCCTCCAAGATATAACAACCACACACAACAAAACAAGATACAAATAGATTAGGCAAAACCCCTCGTATTGAGGTAGGGCAAGGCAATCCATTAGGAGGAAAAGAGTACCAAGTGTAGGCAAAAGCATCTGAGACACACTTGCTCCTACTGTTAGAGTCCTACCAACCACCAAGCTAACAGCCATAACATATACGCAGAGGATGTGGTACAGAGCCACACAGGTCCTGTGCTTGCTGCTTCAGTCTCTGTGAACCCATCTGAACCCTTCTTTTTTTTTTTTTTTTTTTTGATTTTTGAGGTTCTTTTTTTAAAAATATTTTTTATTACATATTTTCCTCAATTACATTTCCAATGCTATCCCAAAAGTCCCCCATACCCTCCCCCCCACTTCCCTATCCACCCATTCCCATTTTTTTTTTGGCCTTGGCGTTCCCCTGTACTGGGGCATATACAGTTTGCGTGTCCAATGGGCCTCTCTTTCCAGTGATGGCCGACTAGGTCATCTTTTGATACATATGCAGCTAGAGTCAAGAGTTCCGGGGTACTGGTTAGTTCATAATGTTGTTCCGCCTATAGGGTTGCAGATCCCTTTAGCTCCTTGGGTACTTTCTCTAGCTCCTCCATTGGGGACCCTGTGATCCATCCAATAGCTGACTGTGAGCATCCACTTCTGTGTTTGCTAGGCCCCAGCATAGTCTCACAAGAGACAGCTACATCTGGGTCCTTTCGATAAAATCTTGCTAGTGTATGAAATGGTGTCAGTGTTTGGAAGCTGATTATGGGGTGGATCCCTGGATATAAGAACTCAAGAAGGTGAACCCTTCTTTATTGATGTAGTGGGCCATATTCTCCTGCTGTCCTACATCCCCTCTCACTCCTAAAATCTTTTCTCCCCTTCTTCCACTGTCTACTTCTCTTGGACATGATTAGAGCTTTCTTGTTCTATAGCTTTCAGGTGGGATGTCAAGTTGCTAGTATGAGATGACTCTAATTATTTTATGCAGGCACTTAATGATGTCAACTTTCCTATTAGCACTATTTTCATTGTGTCCCATAAGTTTGGATATGCTATGTATTTATTTTCATTGAATTCTAGAAAGTCTTTAACTTCTTTATTTCTGTTTTGACCCATTTTTTAAATCAGCAGAGAGTTGTTTAGTTTCCAGGAGCTTGTAGGCTCTCTTTTGTTTTTGTTGTTGATATCCCTCTTCACTAGTCCATGGTGTGCTGGTCAGATGCAGGGAGTTATTTCAATTTTCTTGTATACAGGGAGACTTGCTTTTTGTCCTCTTTTTAAATGATATTTTATTAGAAAGTATAAATATGTATATTTGTGTTTGTATATGCACATGGGTATCAGTGCCCACCAGAGACCAGAAACAGGATTAGAGAGCCTGGAACTAGAGTTTCTGGTGCTTGTGTGTCACCTGACTTGGATAGGTGGAACCAAACTCACATCTTCTGGAAAAGAAGCAGCACAATTAAGTACTGTGCCATCTTTCTAGCCCCTAACGTCTCAAAGTTATACCACCCAACGATGAACTTTCATTAATTTCTTCATGTTACAAATACAGATAACATAACTGTTGGCAAGCAGTTGATGAACAAGACTATGTTTCTTTGTCTTCTGTTAGTAGTAGAGCCCTGTCTATTATAGTAACATGATGGACTCCTTCCTAGATCTCCATTGTTAACCCATTCTTCTCATAAAAGAATGAGTAAAAATGTAATTAAACAGAAAGTATAATAAAGAAAAATACTGCTAAGGTGTGAAAAGAAGGGGAATCATAATAAAAAGAAGAAAAGAAAGATGGAAGGAAACTAAGAAATAAAGTAAAATTGGACAAAATATTGGAGCACCCTCTCTGTCAGTCTACATTCTACTAGTACATAATATATTTTTTCTCCACACTTTTAAGATATTGTTTTGTTTCCATGGTGCACTTTCAAAACCATTATTGTCTTTGGACAGAGTCACATTTTTCTTATTCTGATTGTTCTTGACCAGTTCATAGGGAGGCAACATCCAGAGTTGCATCTTATCTTGAAGACTAGTAATAATTGTTACAAAAGTCACGTTTTCTTTGACCTTTTAAAATAGAAATTATGGCCTCTACTCTCAGGAAATTCACATTTAACCAAGAAGAAATATATATATATATATATATATATATATATATATATATATATATGTCACAGAAACTAGAAAACTCATTCAGACATTATCAACCTAAGCACGAGATCATCCTGTGTGTATATTTAAGAAGAGATAAGATAATAAAAGGTAAAGTATTCAATAATAGTTTAAAAGTAGACAAGAAGATAAAATTATCACATAGTTTTGAAGCCCTGATCAAATTTGACTAAAGATAAAGAAGTTCCTAAGGTGAGAGGTTCTATGGTGATTAATGTTAACAAGAGTGCATGATATCTGGAGTGATAGAAAAAGTATGGCTAACCAGCCAGAAAGATATGACTGGATAGCTATGGCTGGGACAGATGGGCAGAGGCATATTCCAGTAAGCAGGCACAGTACAATATATGTAATTAATGGGAAAGAAGAGACACTAGAGGTATTTGAGCACTAGAATAAAGGCAAAACTGAAATGTTTGCAGTTCGAATAATAGTAACTACAGTGCAATGAATGTAGCCCGTTATACTGTTGATGCAATAAGCTTTGATTGAATTGATGAGAAAATGTTTAGTTAAGGTAAGAAAATGTGATCAAGGGGCTGAAATGTAGAATAGTTTGTAGAGAACAGTGTTATAACACTTTACATGTGGGAATGAAAGACATGGATGTACCATGTGTTCAAGTCACACCAGCAGGACAACACTTGGAGGAAAAGTGTTTCTTTATATTTAAAATATATTTTATTATGTATTTTCCTCAGTTACATTTCCAATGCTATCCCAAAAGTCCCCCCATACCCTGGAGCTGAGACAAAAGGATGGACCATCTAGAGACTGCCATATCCAGGGATCCATCCCATAATTAGCCTCCAAACGATGACACCATTGCATACACTAGCAAACGTTTGCTGAAAGTGTTTCTTTCTTGAAATACTAAATGAATGGGAAAATTCAGTTCCCACTTCATGATCAGTATTTACTATTTTCTAAGTCAAGCACTCCTTGAAGCATAATTCAGATTCAGCTGTGCTCCATCATAATTTGTCTCATTTTGTTGTGAAAGGGAACAGATACTAAATACCTTACTATATAGTTCAACAAAATATATATGGTTATATCCTCCACATCACAAGATGGTAATCTATGATGGGGCAAGGTAAATCTGACAATCAAAGAAGCATAAGACTTCTTTGGAATGAAACTGAGATGACAGTGATAGATCCCATGGTTTGAAACCATGTATAATCTCTCTCAGGCATGTCACAGCTCACTGAGGTACTGAAATAGTGGAAACTGAGTCTAACTGTAGTGGAATCTTTGGTTGTCTTTTGGATTAGGTAAACGCACAAAGATTAGACACTAGTGGTTTAAGAAGAGTTACCAGAAGTCTCAGATGCAAACTTACCATATTGTCCTGTGTGTTATTGCTCTCAGCTGTCCATCAGAGAGTTTTTTCTTTTACTTGGCATTTGATTCAAAATGAATCATTTTTCATTAATTAGTTTGTAATATGTTAGAAACAGAAATTGACCAAGATAGAAAATGGTATTGAGAAGTGTGAATCTTGCTGATAGCTTATTCAATGTGGGTAGTGAGGTATGATAGAGTTTATGAGGCATTCCCAGTTCAAAATACTCACAGCCTTAGAAGATACACAAGGACTTATACAGTTTCATAAAAAATATGTTTATCCAGGTGTATTAGTCAGGGTTCTCTAGAGTCACAGAACTTATGGATAGTCTCTAGATAATAAAGGAATTTATTGATGACTTACAGTCGGCAGCTCAATTCCCAACAATCGTTCAGTCACAGCTGTGAATGGAAGTCCAAGGATCTAGCAGTTACTCAGTCTCACGCAGCAAGCAGGCGAAGGAGCAGGAGCAAGAGCTAGACTCCCTTCTTCCAATGTCCTTATATTGTCTCCAGCAAAAGGTGTAGCCCAGATTAAAGGTGTGTTCCACCACACCTTTAAATCCCAGATGAAAGGCATAGCCCAGATTAAAGGTGTGTTCCTTAACTCGGAGATTCAATCTTCTGGAATCCATAGCCACTATGGCTCAAGATCTTCAAACCAAGATCCAGATAAGGATCTCCAAGCCTCCAGATAAGGGTCACTGGTGAGCCTTCCAATTCCGGATTGTAGTTCATTCCAAATATTGTCAAGTTGACAACCAGGAATAGCCACTACAATCCACCCCTTGTCAACTTGACACAAATAATATCTCATGTTCACATGAAACAATAACAAGGTTGTAAATACGCCTAACATGATATAACTATCCCTCGTACAATCGCAAACGCATTAGTAAATTTACAATGGGCATTCATATTACTTTATAATCCTCGTTTCTGCAACTGGTTACGTGGCCTTAATTGGTATTTATAACTACCTTCCTCTACTACCCATTCTGTATTTCCTTCACCTTCAGCCAGCACCTCAGCAGGTCTTGGCTCTTTTCCTGGAGGATTGACCCATACCTTCATTCCTGATGGGTCTGCGTCCTTTGTCATCCTGCTTGGATTAGGCTGTTGTAGTTTCCCATTGACTTTAATCACAGGACATGGTAGTACTAAGAGACGCCCTAAGGGATCTCCTGCACTCCAGACATAATCTTGCTTACCACCATTGTGAAGAGGTAATCCAATTTCCCCATGGTAATCTGGATCTATCACCCCTCCTAACACTGTTATTCCTTTTTTAGCCTGTTGGTTTAAGGGCATTAGAAGCCCAAAATGACCAGGGGGAAGTCTGAGCTTCCAGTTCAATGAAATGTTTGTTGTAGCTCCTGGTAGGAGCACTCCCCTCTCTGGAGCCAAAACTTCTAAGCCAGCAGAACCTAGAGTTATGGGGACAGGAAGCAAAAATTTTCCTAGAGGGTCACTAGGAGTGATAGTAAGTGGAACTATTCCGTTTTCCACCCCTTGATTCCTGGACCCATGAATCCTGGCTATGGGTGAAACTGTACCATATATCGAGCGCTGATTCAAAGCATATACTGCCTTCTGAAGAACTCTGCCCCAGCCTTCCAAGCTGTTACCACCTAATTGGCGCTGTAACTGCGTCTTCAAAAGGCCATTCCATCTTTCTATCAGCCCAGCTGCTTCAGGATGATGGGGAATGTGGTAAGACCAGTGAATTCCATGATCGTGAGCCCACTGTCGTACTTCTCTGGCTGTGAAATGAGTTCCTTGGTCAGAAGCAATACTGTGTGGAATACCATGACGATAGATGAGGCATTCTGTCAGTCCGTGAATGGTGGTTTTAGCAGAGGCATTACGTGCAGGAAAGGCAAATCCATAACCAGAATAAGTATCTACTCCAGTAAGAACAAAACGCTGTCCTTTCCACGAAGGAAGTGGTCCAATGTAGTCAACCTGCCACCAGGTTGCTGGCTGGTCACCTCGAGGAATGGTGCCATATCTGGGGCTCAGTGTTGGTTTCTGCTGTTGGCAGATCTGGCAATCAGCAGCAGCTGTAGCCAGGTCAGCCTTGGTGAGTGGAAGCCCATGTTGCTGAGCCCAAGCAAACAAACTGTAATACCATGTGTACTGCCCGAAGTTCTGCCCACTGTGAAGATTTCCCTTCACCTGTGTCTTTCAAGGTTGTCCCAGAAAGGGGTTGTAATGCTGCAGCTGTCCACTTCTGGGTGGTACCTGCATAACGTGCAGAGCCATCAGTAAACCAGGCTCTAGTCTTCTCCTCTTCGGTCAGTTGATCATAGGGAACACCCCATGAGGCTATAGGTGCATGCTTGGCAGCAGATGGCATTGTAACAGGAGTAGAAACCATAGGCATTTGAGCAACTTCTTCATGTAACTTGCTTGTGCCTTCAGGACCTGCTCTGGCCCGATCACGTATATACCACTTCCATTTGATAATAGACTGCTGCTGTGCGCGTCCCACTTTATGACTTGCAGGGTCTGATAGTACCCAGCTCATGATGGGTAGTTCAGGTCACATAGTAACTTGGTGTCCTATTGTCAAACGTTCAGTTTCCACTAAGGCCCAATAGCAGGCCAAGAGCTGTTTTTCAAAGGGAGAATAGTTGTCTGCAGATGATGGTAGAGCTTTGCTCCAAAATCCCAAAGGTCTTTTCTGTGATTCACCTACAGGGGCCTGCCAGAGGCTCCAAACAGCATCTCTATCAGCCACAGATACCTCAAGTACCATCGGGTCTGCTGGGTCATATGGTCCAAGTGGTAGAGCAGCCTGCACAGCAGCCTGGACCTGTTGAAGGGCCTTCTCCTGTTCCAGGCCCCACACAAAGCTAGCAGCTTTCCGAGTCACTTGGTAAATAGGCCTAAGTAACACACCCAAGTGAGGGATGTGTTGTCTCCAGAATCCAAATAGGCCCACTAAACGTTGTGCTTCTTTCTTGGTTGTAGGAGGGGCCAGGTGCAATAACTTATCTTTCACCTTAGAAGGAATATCTCTGCACGCCCCACACCACTGGACTCCTAAGAATTTCACTGAGGTAGATGGTCCTTGAATTTTGGTTGGATTTATTTCCCATCCTCTGATACGCATATGTGTTACCAATGAGTCCAAAGTGGTTGCTACTTCCTGCTCACTTGGTCCAATCAGCATAATGTCATCAATATAGTGCACCAATGTGATATTTTGTGGAAGATCCAAACGATCAAGATCCCTTCTAACTAAATTATGACACAGGGCAGGAGAGTTAATATATCCTTGAGGCAAAACTGTGAAGGTATACTGTTGGCCTTGCCAACTGAAAGCAAATTGCTTCTGGTGGTCCTTATGGACAGGTACTGAGAAGAAGGCATTTGCCAGATCAATAGCCGCATACCAGGTGCCAGGAGATGTGTTAATTTGCTCAAGTAAGGAAACTACATCTGGTACAGCAGCTGCAATTGGAGTTACTACCTGATTTAGTTTTCGGTAATCAACTGTCATTCTCCATGATCCATCTGTTTTCTGCACTGGCCAGATAGGAGAGTTAAATGGAGATGTGGTGGGAACCACCACCCCTGCATCTTTCAAGTCCTTGATAGTGGCAGTAATTTCTGCAATTCCTCCAGGAATACGATACTGTTTTTGATTCACTATTTTCTTTGGCAGAGGCAACTCTAAAGGCTTCCATTTGGCCTTTCCAACCATAATAGCCCTCACTCTACAGTTCAGGGAACCAATATGAGAATTCTGCCAATTTCTGAGTATATCTATCCCAATTATACATTCTGGAACTGGGGAAATCACCACAGGATGTGTCCGGGGACCTACTGGACCTACTGTGAGTCGGACATCAGTCAAAACTCCATTAATCACCTGCCCTCCATAAGCCCCTACTTTAACTGGAGGGCCACAATGTTTCTTGGGATCCCCTGGGATCAGTGTCAACTCAGAACCAGTATCCAGCAGACCCCGAAAAGTCTGATTATTTCCTTTTCCCCAGTGTACAGTTACCCTTGTAAAAGGCCGTAGGTCCCTCTGGGGAAGAACTGGAGAAAGGGTAACAGCAAAACCTTTGAGTGTCTTATCAAGATCCTTCCTCAGCGGAACCTGGCCACCCCTTCATTCAAGGGGTTCTGGATCTGCAAACTGTCTCAAGTCTGGAAATTGATTCACTGGCCGAGATTGCTGTTTACCACGATCTAATGTAGCCTTTCTTTCATTTGGCTGTTTACCACGATCTAATGTAGCCTTTCTTTCATTTGTTTGAGAATTTTTCTGCTTATACAGATCAAACAAATATGCAGTAGGCTTCCTATGTATTTCATTCCTGGAAACACCATGATTGGTTAGCCAGTACCAAAGGTCCAACCGAGTCATGCCATTATAAATTTCACCTCTCCTGTGCTGACCATTACTGGGTATGTTATTATAAACATTCTTTTGTCTACGCTGTCCATTATAATAACTAGAATCACCTTGTCTCGGGCGATTCAATGCTGCCACCTGGCCCTTGTTACCTCGGAATCCAACTAAACCCAGTGAATTTAATTCATCTAATTGAGCAGAAGCATCTCCAATGCTAAGATCTGGCACAAGGAAAAGGGAAAGAACAAAACCCTTCAAATGTGCTGGTGCCCCTCTCACCAATTTGCGTCTTATAGAGCTGGTGAAAGGCATATCTTCTGGACCTTCCCATTGTGGACAATTATGCTTTATACAATATATCCACTCTAGCATTGCAATTTCCCTAAGTCTTAAAATCCCTTCATCAACACTAAGCCATGGAATATCAGGCATCTCCAAGTCATTTCCAGTAGGCCATCTTTTGATAAACACCTCAGCCAACCATTCAAACAAACTTTTGACACCTTTTTTAACTATGCGAGCTTCCGTATTAAACCTAGAATCTCTACTCAGAGGACCCATGTCAATAAACTCAGCCTGCTCTAGTTTTATGTTCCTTCCACCCTTATCCCACACCCTTAAAATCCATTCCCACACATATTCACCAGGTTTCTGCTTGAATGAATTAGCAAACTCATTAAGCTCCTTAGTAGTGTAGCGAATTTCCTCATGGACTACACTTTCTACCTCCCCTCTAGGAGCCTGTTTTGCTTTGAGTCTGGTTACAGGTCTAGAAGAAACTATTGGTGGGCCTTGAGAAACATCAGTAGTGAAAGTCATTGCTGGTTTATCAGACTCTGCAAAATTAATTTCCTCATGTGGAAAAGGCATTATTTCAAGAGGTGGGGCTGAGGGTACTACTTCCTCAGGTGGGGCAAACCCTTGAGAATCTGAAGATTCAAAATTCTCAGCTTCAACATGGTCTTCCCACACATCCCCGTCCCATGTTGTAGGATCCCATTCTTTGCCAATTAGAGCCCTTACTTTAACTGTCGACACACTCTGAGGCTGAGACTTGAATTTTCGCTGTAGTTCAGCCAACCTTACAATGAGAGTTTCTGTTTGATTTTCTGCAACTTGAGCTCTATTGCTACAAGAGAGAAGATTCTCCTCAAGGACACACTTAGCAACTTTTAGATCGTTTACTTGTGTCTGGAGCCTTTCGATTTTATCACACAACTCCTTCCTTTCATTCATCATTTTTTCCACAGATACTAAGAGCAGCCAGCCAGTAAAATCATTTTTCGATTTTTTCCCCATCTTGTAGAAAGCTTTGTGCACTGAATCACCTAATTCATTAAGAAAATCAAGGGCATTAGCTTCTTTAAGTTCGGAATATAGTTTCAACCATGGGTCTTCAAAATTCTCTGAGCTCCCAGGAGGGAGAGAATCTGGAGAGGTTTCAATAGTTGAAAGTGCTGGTGGATCAACAAGCCAATTCCAGAATTTTAAAAGATTCATCCTTGTACTTCTGTTACTCTAGAACCACTCCTGGTACCAACTTCTGTATTAGTCAGGGTTCTCTAGAGTCACAGAACTTATGGATAGTCTCTAGATAATAAAGGAATTTATTGATGACTTACAGTCGGCAGCTCAATTCCCAACAATCGTTCAGTCACAGCTGTGAATGGAAGTCCAAGGATCTAGCAGTTACTCAGTCTCACGCAGCAAGCAGGCGAAGGAGCAGGAGCAAGAGCTAGACTCCCTTCTTCCAATGTCCTTATATTGTCTCCAGCAAAAGGTGTAGCCCAGATTAAAGGTGTGTTCCACCACACCTTTAAATCCCAGATGAAAGGCATAGCCCAGATTAAAGGTGTGTTCCTTAACTCGGAGATTCAATCTTCTGGAATCCATAGCCACTATGGCTCAAGATCTTCAAACCAAGATCCAGATAAGGATCTCCAAGCCTCCAGATAAGGGTCACTGGTGAGCCTTCCAATTCCGGATTGTAGTTCATTCCAAATATTGTCAAGTTGACAACCAGGAATAGCCACTACACCAGGTAACTTCTTTTAAACAAATAAGTAACATGATTTTATTTTTTTGAAGGAACTTCCTTGGCAGCATTGTGAACAATGAATCATTTGAGGCTAAGTGGTCACAGTAAGTCACTCAGGAAAATAGCAGTATTGTACTTTGATGAAGCTGCAACTAGAGTGGTGACACTATGGATGGACAGGAACATTGATTGAAAACCCACTGTCAGCAAAGCACTAAGCTATGTACTAAAATACAGCCTCTGCCTTTGAAGGGATCACAGTCAAACAGATACACAGGAAAAGTGGTTATTCAATCAAGTAAAACAATGGGTAAATAGCATAGCTTTCACCTAGAGAATTCCTGGAAGCCACTCAACAAATTGTCTTTATGTCTCCCTAGGGAGACATTTTTAATGAACTCCAAGTCTTGTTCCTCCCTTTGCGTTCTAGTTTCTATTACTCAACAGAGGCTTTGAGGTCCCATTGACAAGGGACCAGGTCTGGGTTGGTGCCAATTCTTGCCTGCAGTGAGAGAATTGTCTTTATGCAAATTTCATCTTCAATAATAAGCCCAAGGATGAACTGCAGTCAGGCTCCTGGCTTTATCCTCTTGGGACTACCCAGAGAACCAGAGAAGTGGCAGCACTTCTTTATCATCTTCCTAGGTCTTTACTTGCTGGGACTTTTAGGGAACCTGCTACTTCTGTTAGCTATTGGTTCTGATGTCCACCTCCACACCCCCATGTATTTCTTCCTCAGTCAGCTCTCACTTGTGGATCTTTGCTTCATCACCACCACAGCTCCTAAAACACTGGAGACTTGGTGGACTGGAGATGGATCAATCTCATTCTCTGGATGCCTGACTCAATTGTATTTCTTTGGTGTTTTTGCAGATATGGATAACCTGCTTCTGGCAGTCATGGCTATTGACCGCTATGCTGCTATCTGCCACCCACTCCTCTACCCACTTCTCATGACTCCTTGTAGATGTGAGGTTCTAGTCAGTGGGTCATGGGGAATAGCTCATTGTGTGTCTCTGATGTATACGTTATTGCTCTCTCAGTTATATTTTCATACCAATCAAGAGATTCCTCATTTTTTCTGTGATTGTAGGCCTCTCTTACTGCTTTCCTGTTCTGACACTCACCTCAATGAGGTCCTGATGATGGCTTTGGCTGGAGTTTTGGGAGTCAGTGCAGTTCTTTGCATTGTAAGTTCTTATGGTTGTATTTTTTATGCTGTGGCTAGAGTTCCATCAGCACAGGGGAAAAGAAAAGCCCTGACCACATGCAGTTCCCACCTCTCTGTAGTCCTCCTTTTCTACAGCACAGTCTTTGCTACCTACCTGAAGCCCCCATCTACTTCTCACTCCTCTGGGGAGGTGGTAGCTGCTGTTATGTATACCTTGGTCACTCCCACTCTAAACCCCTTCATTTATAGTCTGAGGAATAAGGATGTTAAGAGTTCATTGAGAAGAGTTCTGAACATTGAAAAGTCTCAGGACTAAGGATCATCATTCAGGAAGGATCACAACCCACATCACTACCACACATGCAAACTGTGTCAGTTAACACTGTTGCTCAGGGGAAAATTACATTATAGCTATGGTTAACCTTCATGGTTTTTTTTCTTTTTTTTATTAGATATTTTCTTCATTTACATTTCAAATGCTAACCCCAAAGACCCCTATACACTCCCCTCACCCTGCTCCCTAACCTACACAGTCCTGCTTCCTGGTCTTGGCATTCCCCTCTACGAGGGCATATTATCTTCGCAATACCAAGGGCCTCTCCTCCCATTGATGGCCTACTAGGCCACCCTCTGCTACATATGCAACTAGAGACACAGCTCTGGGGGGTACTGGTTAGTTCATATCGTTGTTTCTCCTATAGGGTTGTATACCCATTCAGCTCCTTGGGTACTTTCTCTAGCTCCTTCATTAGGGGCCCTGTGTTTCCATCCAAGAGATGACTGTGAGTATCCACTTCTGTATTTGCCAAGCATTGGCATAGACTCATAAGACAGAGCTATGCCAGGGTGCTGTCAGCAAAATCTTTTTGGTATATGCAATAGTGTCTGGGTTTTGTGGTTGTATATGGGAAGGATCCCAGGTGGGGCAGTTGCTGGATGGTCTTTCCTTCTGTCTTAGCTCCGAACTTTGTCTCTGTCACTCCTTCCATGGGCATTTTGTTCCCCATTCTAAGAAGGAGTGAAGTATCCACACTTTGTTCTTCCTTCTTCTTAACTTTCATGTGTTTGGCAAATTGTATCTCAGATATTCTAAGTTTCTAGGCTAATATCAACTTATCAGTGAGTGCATATCAAGTGACTTCTTTTGTGACAGGGTTACCTCACTCAGGATGATATCCTCCAGATGCATCCATTTGCCTAAGAATTTCATGCATTCATTGTTTTTAATTGCTGAGTAGTACTCCATTGTGTAAATGTAAAACATTTTCTGTGTCCATTCCTTTGTTGAGGGACATCTGGGTTCTTTCCAGCCTCTGGCTATTAAAAATGAGGCTGCTATGAACATAGTGGAGCATATGCCCATATTACAAGGTGGAATATCTTCTCGGTATATGCACAGGGGAGGAATTGCTGTATCTTCCAATAATACTATGTCCAATTTTCGGAGTAACCACCTGACTGATTTCCAGAGTGGTTGTACCAGCTTGCAATCTCACCAAAAGTGGAGGAGTGTTCCTCTTTCTCTACATCCTCACCAGTATCTGCTGTCACCTGATTTTTTTTTCAATTTTTATTAAATATCTTCTTCATTTACATTTTAAATGCTATCTCGAAAGTCCCCTATGCCACCCCACACCCCCTCCCCTACCCACCCACTCCCACTTCTTGGCTCTGGCATTCCCCTGTACTGGGACATATAAGATTGCAAGACCAAAGAGCCCCTATTACCAATGATGGCTGATAGGACATCTTCTGCTACATATGTAGCTAGAGACAGGAGTTCTGGGGGTACTGGTTAGTTCATATTGTTGTTCCACCTATAGGGTTGCAGACCCCTTCAGCTCCTTGGGTACTTTCTCTTGCTCTACCATTGGGGCCCTTGTTCCATCCAAAAGATTACTGTGAACATCCACTTTTGTATTTGCCAGGCACTGGCATAGCCTCACATGAGTTATCAGACAGCTATATCAGGGTCCTTTCAGCAAAATCTTGCTGGCGTATGCAATAGGGTCTGCATTTTGTAGCTGATTATAGGATGGATCGCTGGGTGGTGTAGTCTCTGGATGGTCCATCCTTTTGTCTTAGCTCCAAACTTTGTCTCTGTAACTCCTTCTATGGGTATTTTGTTCCCTATTCTAAGAAGGAATAAAGTATCCACACTTTGATCTTCATTCTTCTTGATTTTCTTGTGTTTTGCAAATTGTATCTTGTGTATTCTAAGTTTCTAGGCTAATATCCACTTATCAGTGAGTGCATATGAAGTGACTTCTTTTGTGACCGGGTTATCTCACTCAGGATAATATCTTCCAGATACATCCATTTGCTCAAGAATTTAATAAATTTATTGTTTTTAATAACTGAGTAGTACTCCATTGTGTAAATTTACAATTTCTTTATCCATTCCTATGTTGAGGGACATCTGGGTTCTTCCCAACTTCTGGCTATTATAAATAAGGCTGCTATGAGCATAGTGGAGCATGTGTCCTTATTACTAGTTACAACATCTTCTGGGTATATGCCCAGGAGAGGTATTGCTAGATCTTCTAGTAGTACTATGTCCAATTTTCTAAGGAGCTGCCAGACTGATTTCCATAGTGGTTGTACAAGCTTGCAATCCCACCAGCAATGGAGGAATGTTCATCTTTCTTCACATCCTTGCCAGCATCTGCTGTTACCTGAATTTTTGATCTTAGCCATTCTGACTGGTGTGAGGTAGAATCTCAGGACTGTTTTGATTTGCATTTCTCTGATGATTTAAGGATGTTGAACATTTTCTCAGGTGCTTCTCAGCCCTTCGGTATCCCTCAGTTGAGAATTCTTTGTTTAGCTCTATACCCCATGTTTTAATGGGGTTATTTGAATTTCTGGAATCTAGCTTCTTGAGCTCTTTGTATATATTAGATATTAGTCACCTATCAGATTTAGGATTGCTAAAAATACTTTCCTAATCTGTTGGTGGCATTTTTGTCTTATTGACAGTATCTTTTGCCTTACAGAAGATTTGCAATTTTATGAGGTCCTGTTTGTTGATTCTTGATCTTACAGCACAAGCCATTCCTGTTCTCTTCAGGAATTTTTCCCCTGTGCCCATATCTTTGAGGCTTTCCCCCACTTTCTCCTCTATAAATTTCAGTGACTCTGGTTTTATGTGGAGTTCTTTGATCCACTTAGACTTGAGCTTGCACAAGGAGATAAGAGTGGATCAATTCGCATTCTTCTACATGCTATCAGTTGTGCCAGCACCATTTGTTGAAAATGCTGTCTTTTTTCCACTGGATGGTTTTAGCTCCCTTGTCAAAGATCAAGTGACCATAGGTGTGTGGGTTCATTTCTGTGTCTTCAATTCTATTCCATTGATCCACCTGTCTGTGACTGTACCATTACCATCCAGCTTTTTTCACAATTGCTCTGTAGTATAGCTTGAGGTCAGGCATGGTGATTCCACCAGAGATTATTATATTGGTGAGAATAGGTTTTGCTATCCTATGTTTTTCCTTATTCTAGATGAATTTGCAAATTGTCCTTTATAACTCAGTGAAAAATTGAGTTGAAATTTTGATGAGGATTTCATTGAATCTGTAGATTGCTTTTGGCAAGATAGCCATTTTTACTATATTGACCCTGCCTATCCATGAGCATGGGGGTCTTTCCATCTTCTGAGATCTTTGATTTCTTTCTTCAGAGACTTGAAGTTCTTATCATAGAGATCTTTCACTTCCTTAGTTAGAGTCACACCAAGGTATTTTATATTATTTGCTGTTAATGTGAAGGGTGTTGTTTCCTTAATTTCTTTCTCAGCCTGTTTATCCTTTGTGTAGAGAAAGGCCATGGATATGTTTGTGTTAATTTTATATCCAGCTATGGCACTGAAACTGTTTATCACGTTTAGGAGTTCTGTGGTTGAATTTCTAGTTTTTACCTGACTAGTTTTGAAATTTCCCTGAACACAATATTTTGGGCTTTTCTATGAAGGTATCTCTGGAGAGATTTCACCAAGAAGGCAAGATCCATTTGAATATGCATGGCACCGTTTGTTCCATAGAATTATCCTAGGCTGACAAATGGAAAAATTATTCATCTGTTTTTGATTGTTGACCACTGGTGCAATGTAGCCCTCCACAGCACCCTCCTGCCTTGCTTTTCTCATCCTGATATATGGTATTCTTCAAACTATTAATAAAAATGAATCTTTCATTCTTAAATTGCTTGTCAGGTGTTTTGTCACAACAAGACAAGTAAGAAGTAAAATAATGTATTAAAAAGAATAGTATGTTGAGTTTGATATTCTTTAATTTGCCTTCTTATACTCATATTCCTGATGCATGAATATTCACTTCAATCACTACAATCATTGGGTGATTTTAAAGTATTTTTTCCAGTGGTTTTATAACAACAGCCCCCTGATATCCTTATAGGTTTTACTGAATCTCCTGTTCTGGAGAGCTAGTGAATTAAAGTATTTTTGTCTTTTTCTTATATCTTTCCTCCAGCTGAATATGGGTACCATTTACAAATCATGTTAAAGGTAGCTTTAGTGTTCACAGAACTTAAATGACAAGTAAGAAGTCAGGAAGCTGGTGAGTCTGACAATAACTCATATCAATAGGAGCAGGGTTAGAAAGAATATAATTTTATTTTATCTTTTAATGGAGAGTATATTACAACATTCTTTTAAAAATGATTTATTATTGCTGTTATTGTATGTGTATTTATACAATTACTTATGACATATCCTTATGTGGGAAATTAAATTGTAAGTTCCACCATTAAATTTTCATGCTCAAACCAAATAAACAGGATAGCAAAGAACTGTTCAAATGTCATACGGCAATAACATACATGACCATTGTTCTATATTTCCTTGTGCTGGTGTCTTGTTTCTATAATTTTATTTTCATTAACCATTTACAGCAGTGCTACATACAGCAATGTGCTACAGAGTGGCAAACCAGTACATGTCTTCACTGTGTGTTGATCAACAGGCTACAGAATGATAACCTATTACATATATTCACTATGTGATGATCAAACCAGAGCATTGTTTATGCTGTATGCAGTAAACAACTTGCCATAATTTACATAATCTTTTAAACTAACATCTAAAAATAGTTTAACTGTCATCTTCCACTGGGCATAGCTCTTAAGACCTAAAGAGGTCTTTTGAGAAAGAACATAATTACTCCATCTCCAACCTATAGATGGAGACTTTTCAATCAAGACACTGACAGTTAAATAGAAAATCTTTACTGCCCTCCATCTTAGGTCACATTTCAGTTGGTTTGCAATATAGATGCCTTCTTAGTGCCTATGGCACCTCCTGGTTCCTCAAGGTATAGATGACATGATTGAAGATAGGGATGACTACTTTGTAGAGCAGTGCAATGACCTTGGAGAGGAGCAAAGGGCACAGTGTACAAGACCATGAGTGATCTATAGAATGTGGAAACCACAGCCAGGTGAGAGGAGCATGTGGAGAAGTCCTTGGTTCTTCTGTCCCCAGAGAGAACTCTCAGCACAGTCACCACAATCTGAATGTAGGAGATCAGAACCAGCCCAAAGGGGACAGTCAGGAAGACAACAGAGAGAACAAATGTAATCACCTGGAAAACTTGGGTATCTGACTAAGCCAGGTCCATGATGGGTGAGAAATTGTATTAAAAGTAATCAATTAGGTTGGGGCCACAGAACCACATCTGGGCTACCAGAATAACAACTAGTCCATCCACCGTGATGCCAAACAGCTGGAGGGTGAGCACAAACCCCAGGCACCACTGATGCCCCATGAGAAGTGGGTAATGTAGGGGGTGACAGATTTAAAGGTAGTGATCAACTTGATAACCATTGTTTCTTTGAACATTATAATTGCATATATATATATGTGTGTGTGTGTGTGTGTGTGTGTGTGTGTGTGTGTGTGTAGGTATATATGTTTATAAATACACATATATAAAATCTACTGAGTCCATTTTTGTTGTTTATGCTTTAGGGCTGACTACCCTGCATTGGAAAACCAATGAGTGGATTTATTTCTGGG
The DNA here is from genome assembly GCF_000001635.26 of Mus musculus. Taxonomy (NCBI): domain Eukaryota; kingdom Metazoa; phylum Chordata; class Mammalia; order Rodentia; family Muridae; genus Mus; species Mus musculus. The sequence goes on from NT_187027.1 coordinate 3,738,913, forward strand.
GGAGTCTAATTCTTCTTCCTCCAGAAGTTATCGGCTGCCCATAGTTCTTTGTCTAGGGATAGCACCCTACACAAATTTCTCCCTTGCATGTTAATATTGCTGCTGTTCCTATCTTTTTTATGAAGTCATTTCTAGCAGAAACCTTTTCATAATACACCACTTGGTATTCTGGCTCTTACAATCTTTTCACCTTCTTCTGAGATGTTTGCTGAACCATAGAGACAGAGACAGGAGCTGTGATGTAGATGTATCCATTGGAGCTTGAATCCTTGTGATTGGTTGATTTCTGTTCTATGTTTAGTTGTCATTTTCTGTGATGAACTCTGTGGTAGTATGAATATGCTTGGCTCAGAGAGTGGCCCTATTAGGACATGTGGTCTTGTTAGAGTGGGTGTGGCATTGTTGGAGTAGGTGAGGCCTTGCTGGAGGACCTGTATCACTGTGGGGCTGAGCTTTGAGATTCTTCTATCTTCCCATGTGTCAGCTCCAATTTGCCTTCAGAACAAGATGTAGAACTCTCAGCACTATATCTCTCTGTATGCTCTTATGCTTCCTACAATGACAAAGGACTGAATCTCTGAAACTGTAAGACAAACTCAGGTAAATGTTGTGCTTTATAAAATTCACCTTGGCCATGGTGTCTCTTAACAGCAATGGAAACACTCTTTTCCTGTTAAAAAATGCTTCTTTGATGAAGGCTTGTAGTCACACTTATCTGTGGATATAGGATAAGATTTAGAAAGTAGTAAGGAATTATGTTGGTTTACCAAAGGGCCACAGCAGATACTTTACTAAGGTCTATGACCTCTCTAGCCCTGGGAAGCTGGCTAGGTTTCCTGTTAAAGGTATGACTTTTCTGCTGATGAGTGGACTTTAAGTCCAATTAGACAGCAGTTGGTTGTCACCAACATGTGAGTACCACTTACTGCATTTTTGTATATATCTTTCCCTGTTGGCCATTTCAGTGCAACAATAAAAAGAGCTGGAGGCTGGAGCTGTGTGAACAGGAAGGCAGATTGAGAACTAAATATTTGGGAAAAGGAGGCAAGGGAGTAGGGTTGAGTTGGGATGAGGAGTCTGTCCCCAGATAAAGACTAACCCCTTATACTATGCATATGTCTCCATGTCTTTATTATTAAAAGAGCAGCACCCATATTCCCAAGTCCCCCACATTATTTCTCTTGTTCTTGTTCTACCTCTTCTTGTTCTTGTTCTTGTTCCTCTTCCTCTTCCTCTCCCTCTCCCCCTCCCTCTCCTCCTTCTCCTTCTCCTTCTCCTTCTCCTTCTCCTTCTCCTTCTCCTTCTCCTTCTCCTTCTCCTTCTCCTTCTCCTTCTCCTCTTCCTCCTCCTTCTCCTCCTCTTCTTGTTCTTCTTCTTCTTCCCTTTTCTCTGCCTCCTCCTTCTACTCCTCTTCCTGCTTCTGCTCCTTCTTCTTCTGCTGAAGACAGGGTTTCTCTGTGTAGCCCAGGCTATCATGGAACTTGCCCTGTAGATGAAGCTGACCTTGAAATTGGAGATCCTACCACCTCTGCTTCCCAAGTGTTGGGATTAAAGGTATGCAATGTGAACTCATGGCCAACTATGGGACTTCACTGAACTTCTGTGAAACTACTGAATCCATCTGACCTCCTCCTATGAATCCAGTGAACCAACCTGAGAGCTGCTCCCAGTAATCCTGCCTTTATACTTTAATTTGGCTCAATTCAATTTATTTAGGTGATGAAACCTATCAAGTTTTAACATCTAGGGATGAATATTCAAATAGTTCACCATTTGTGACCATTCTTATTCAAAACACCACATTCCATTCCATGGAGCCTGTAGCCTTGTAGCCATACATATAGTGTCAGGAGCCATGGCCTCAGCCATGGCCTTATGAAAAATTTCTGGCTTACATAAACAATCCTAAGAGAACATTTGTAGTCATAACAGTAAGAATGTTTGTGTATAAAGAGGACACTGTGACCATTGGTTCCAGTAGCTGAAGATTGCCAACTGACCTTCAGAGAGCCCCCAGACTCTTCCCACCTCCCTTGAAGCCTCTTATGCTTATATTGCTACTCCTGAATAAAGTTTTTCAGTGCTTGATCAGTATAATTGACTTGCTCTCATTCTTCGTGTCTCTTTTCCCTCCCACTCTCTCACTCCCTTGCCCTGGGTCCCCACTGATTATCCCTGAAAGTCGGGGTAATATAGCAAAATGCATTTAGTCTAATTTCAAGCCTCCTTAGTATATCAGTCTTCACACAGTTTAAAATTCCCACGCCCAAAATCTGTTCTGAGACTTGAAGCAATTGCTTATTAGTGACCCCCTATAAAATCAGAGGCACAAAGCAAATTACACACTTCCAATACACAGTAGCACAGAATTTATGTTACCATTCTAACAGAGGAAAAGGGACATAGTGCAATCCTGAAGCATTAAAATTGCTAAAGTAAAAAATCCATACAAAACAGAGTATAACCCATGACTGTATTTAGATAACTGCCAAAATAAATTATTAAAGCCCTAGGTCTCAGTTTTTGATTCCTTTTCATCTTAGTCATTCCCTAGGTAGTTTCATTAACATTCAGGACATTACATATAACTCACATGGCATCACATTCCAAATCTTTTTCATTCTACTGTAGATGCAATGTAGATGAGATGACTACATCCAAGCCCATAAAAGATGCATCACTGACAAATTCCAGCCACAATCTGCTCTCTAGCCTTCTCCTGACACACCCACAGTAGACTCAGTTCATTACTGAGGTTTATGGTGTTTGTGTTAGTTTTCATGTTTTATTTCCTTTGAAATTTACAAATCTTCCTCTTTAAATAATACAAACCAAATCTTATATTCAGAAGGTATTTTTTTAAAAAAAAGCTATAACTACACCCTTATTTTCAATAGAGAAGTAAAAAGCTGCTCGTAGCATTCTAAAGTTTCACAAGGGATGAAGTCCCAGATCCCCCTATGATACAGGGAAGAAGGGAAGATACACAGGTATGGGGAACAGACTCAGTCCTCAGGGTTGGCCTGGGATGCTCACTTCATCACATTGTACTGACAGGGGACAGTATGAGCTGCCAACTGCAGAAACTGGGGGACTTGAATTAATAGTAGAGAAGGATAGATCTAAACACATCCTGTAAAACTCAGGCCCAAACAAAGCAGTGCTTTCATACTAGGGAAGAAAATAAAAGAAATTCAGACTATTCTCTTGGAGTGGTGATACTCTAAAGAGCTCAACTCAAAATGTCCCAATGCATAGAGTCCCCATAACCCAGGAGTCAATCCTTTGTCCCACCACATGCCACACCCTGCAAGGTCTTATCTTTCTAGATGGTAAGAGAAGCATCAGCACCTTAATTAGTGTTCCTGCCTGTGGTAGGTCAAATAAGACTTGATCAGAGCCCCACATGAGGGGATAAAGTAGCCATTATGTGCTGACTGTATCACTCATGGGTTTCTGTCTACTCTATCCCTTACCAGGTACCATATCCCACCACAGTTACTGGCACTCTGAGAAAAACTGCTGATATTTTCCCCCTGTGGAAAGAATACAGTGGGTACAAGGCCATGAAGGCGAATGGCCATGATGGTCTAGTGAAATGCATTAATCCTAGCCTAAGTTAAGTGACTAGAACTAGGGCTTCAGGCACAAGGAAATATTTGAAAATCTGTTGAGATATGAAGGAAGTATAATAAAGCCTTCTGAAGTATCTGTTCTCAACAGGGAACTTCTACTCCTACTTTTGACTCTGGATAAAGAATTTGATCTTTATTTCCCATGTTCCCATTTATGTTGTCAGGGAAGAGACTCAGGCAAGGTAAGCATTTGTTTGAGATACTGCTTCCTAATTTGTGTTGCTCATGATGGTAGATCAGTGTGACTTTCATTATTGTTTCTGAGCGCTTGTGCATGCAAATGTGTATGCTATTTCCTATTTTATGGAATAAAGTGGGCTCTCTGATACTTTTATGTACCTTAATAAACATCTCTTTAAAATGTAAGTAAATGTCTTTACATGAATTAAAAAAAATGTTTTCCCAGAATAGGAATTTTGAAATTTTGATTTTTTTTTTTTTTTTTTTTTTTTGGTTTTTCGAGACAGGGTTTCTCTGTATAGCCCTGGCTGTCCTGGAACTCACTTTGTAGACCAGGCTGGCCTCGAACTCAGAAATCCACCTGCCTCTGCCTCCCAAGTGCTGGGATTAAAGGCGTGCGCCACCACGCCCGGCGAAATTTTGATTTTTTTAAATTTAATTATTTGGGATTCAGATGCAAAGTGTTTAAATTATGTGTTTTTAAAGGAAAGGCAACTGATATATTTGAGTTAACTTTATATCCATCCACTTTGCTGAAGTTGTTTATCAGCCGGAGAAGTTCTCTTGTAGAATTTTTGGGTTCTCTTATGTGTACTATCATATCATCTGCAAATAGTTGGAGAAGATGTAGAGAAAGAGGAACACTCCTTCATTGCTGGTGGGATTGCAAACTTGTGCAAACACTCTGGAAACTAACCTGAAGGCTCCTCAGAAAATTGGAAATAGATCTCTCTGAAGACCCAGCTATACCACTTTTGGGAATATACCCAAAAGGTTCCCCACCATGCCACATGGGCATGTGTTCCACTATGTTCATAGTGGCCTTATTTGTGATAGCCAGAAGCTGGAAACAACCCAGATGTCCCAAGCCTAAAGAATGGATACAGAAGATGTGGGTCATTTACACAATGGGATACTACACAGCTATTAAGAACAAGGACCTCCTGAATTTTGCAGGCAAATGGATGGAACTAGAAAATATAATCTTGAAGGAGGTAGCTAAGACCCAAAAGGACCTGCATGGTGTGTACTCACTAATAAGTTGATGTTAGCCAAAAAAATAATGTATAGAATACCCAAGATACAGTCTACAGAACTCTAAAAGGTCAACAACCTGAAGTGCCCAAGTGAAGACCCCTCAGTATCACTTGGGAGGGAGAAGAAAGCAGTCACAAATGGGGAGGGAGGGACATGGGAGGGAAAGTGGACAGGGGAGGGGGAGAGAGTAGGGGAGGAGAGCGGAACCTGATCTGATATTGGGTGAGGGAAAAGGACTGAAGCCCTGAGGGCCATCAGAAAGAATGGAAACAGCAACCCAGGGAAATAGGAGGTTGAGGGGACCCTCCAGAATGCACCAGAGACCTGGGAGGTAGGAGACTCTCAGAACTCGAAGGGAGGGACATTAGATGAAATGCCCTACAGTGGTGAGAGGGAACTTCTAGAGCTGACCACCAGCATAAAGACAGGGCATCAAGTGAGGGAGAGGGGGCCCATCCCACAGTTACAACTTTGACCCATAATTGTTCTTGTCTGAAAGAATTACAGGAATGGAAAAGAAGAAGAGTCTGAGGAAAAGAAGAACCAGGGACAGGTCCAAAGTTGGATCCATCTCAAGGAGTGGTCCCAAGGCCTGACACTATTACTGAGGTTATGGAGTGCTCATAAAAAGGGACCTAGCATGACCACACTATGGAAGACCCAACAAGCAGCTGAAAGAGTCAGATGCAGATATTTGCACCCAACCAATGGACAGAAGCAGCTGAGCCCTGTTATTGAAGGGAAGGCTGAAAGAAGCTGAGGAGAAGGGTACCACTGTCAAGAGTCTGTAAGCCCTAAAGTCCTCCCATCTGAGTGGGGATCCAAGCAAGAGTTCTTGGAGTCAGTGTAGGCACAGGAAACTGACTGAGATGAAGATTCATTAACACAGGTGGCAATTTGGCTGCACTGTAGGGAAAACAGTTCTGGAAGGTAGAACAAAAAGATAGCACGAAAACAAAAATATTGAGATAAAGTCTAATAAACCTAAAGTTAATATTGGTGATTTGGTGAATTGACATAAACAATATTGTTACTCAACTCCCACTCAGAAATATTAATAAATTAAAATGAATAACATATAAATATTATATGAACAATATATTATATTGTGTTACATGAATAGTATACATTTTATAAATATTATGTATTATATGCCAATAAATATTATATCTTACATAAATAATATATACAATTATATAATATATTTTAATTATACATATTATTAATGATATAAATATTATAGAAATATTGTTAAAATAAAATTAAGTAATAATAATTGTACTGTTTCAATAGGCTCACATTCCACTAATGTCAAATGTCTATATAAACACTAGTTCCCACAGGTATGTTAGTCAAATACTCACCCCCATTGCTCAGTCTCCATGTTGTTTTGTCTTGTTTTGTTTTTTGATACAGGGTTTCTCAACCTTAGGTGTCCTGGACTCAATTTGTAGATGGGGGTGGCCTTGAACTCACAGAGATACTCCTGCCTCTGCCTCCTGAGTGCTGGGATCAAAGGTGTTTGACACCATGCCTGGCTCTGTCTAGGAATTTGATCACAAATGATCCACAGCATCTGTAGAATTCAGCTTAAAGCTCATCATTTTATTTTGCAGTATATTACTCTAAGTTTCATGGATCTCTGCATTCACTATATGTTGGATTTCTCAAGAACTGCTGTGGCGCTGCCCCATCTTTGATATTATTGCCACCCTTTCCTCTTTTGTAACTGGCAAAAGGTTTTACCAAAATTTTATTATTTTTAACATCAAGGAAATTACTAGAACAAAAAGAAAATAAATGACTTGATACTTATGGGAAAAGAAATTTGGACAGAATGATTCCTTGGAGAGAAAACCCCAAGATGTTAATGCCCAGGATGCTGCTGGGAAAGTATGAGAGGGTTCATTCTGGTCTTCTGTCTGTCAGAACACAAAGGGAGATCTGCTGAGATTAAGTATTGTAAGTATAAGTAAGTTCATATATATGCATTCTAGAGTATTACAGCAGCTTAGAGTAATGGGCGAATGTAATATTAGCAAACATTTCTTTCATTTCCCCGTATTTCTATCTCTCTCTCTTTCCTTCCTTTCCTCTCTTCTCCCATCCTTCACTCCCTTCCTTCCTTAGACACGGTGTCTTATAGCCCAAACTAGTGTAAAATATCGATGTAACTCAGGGGAACTAACTTTTTAAACTCTTTATTTAAAAAGAAAACATTAATTCAGTTATTTGTTTACTTTACATCAATTCTTATCACAGTTTCCCTTCCCTCCTTCCCTCCCAGTCCCTCCCTCACCCTGCCCTTTCTTTTCTCTTCAAAGAAGGGGAGGTCTCTAATGGGTATCAACCTGCCTAGGTATTTCAAGTTGCAGTGAAGACTAAGCACATCTACTGAAGCTAGACAAGGCAGACCAGTAAGGTGAAAAGGAACCAAAGGCTGTCATCAGAGTCAGAGAGGGCCCCTGCTTCTACTGTTAGGGGTCCCACAGGAAGACCAAGCTGAGCGACTGTTACATATGTGCAGAGAGCCTAGTGATCCACCACCTCCTGAGAGCTTGGCATATGTGGAATGTGCCTTCACACGGACTTTAAGGATCTTTTCCTCCTCTCTGATAAAAGGAAGTTCAGACCAGAGCCACGGATGAGTGAGGGTAAGTGGGGGCCCTCTGTGACTGCAGTTTGTGAAAATAGACAGAGTAGCTTCACTGTACAAGACACCATCTGGAAATCTTATATTTTCCTAAGTTGTTTGTAGATAGTTTTTTTTTTTTTTGCATTCACTCTTGGTGTGTTTGGGATTTTCAGATCTCTGGATAGGCTGTGTATTCAAGCATATAATATGTTGTAAATATATGGCAGGGTGTATGTGCATGAGTTTGTTGAATCTGGTGGTGGAGTTGGGTGCTTATATTCATGTAAGAATGAGAGGAGATAATAAGAAGAGAAAGAGCAAAGAATTATAGGATTCACTCTTTTTTTTTTAAATTAGATTTACTCTTAGTATCTGTTTAAAGTCAATGATCATTGGAGAAGCAGGTTTTGTTCCAGTGCTAGTAACAAGTTAGGTTGTATTTGGCATTAAAGAAACACATGACTCTGTAGGAGTGTTTTTAGCAGAAGAGGGAGGATTCTATTATCAGAAAAATAAAACTAATTTGTGAACTATGGTATAATATGCTTCTTGCATCACTTCTTTTATATGACCCCAAATCCTTGACAATGTGTGTCAGTTAGTATGATTCATGATTCTTGGAATGCTCCACTGTCAACAGTTAAGAACATTTCCCTCATACATGTGTTCATGGCAGGCATCTTTTTGCTGTCTATGATGACTCCATGATAATGTAATGAAATTTCCATAGTGCTTCTGATGCTAACTAATCTGAATATGTCATGTAGGACAGCAAAATGCCAAAGCAACTGTCTCTCTATTGCTAAAGTCATTTACTTAGTCCAGGACATAGATTACTTGTGTTCTGGTGTGTTGTTTCTATGTACTCAGATAATCAAGTTTAGCATCACAGTCAGGGGAATTTTGTGGATAAAGTATAGATGCAAACTGTAATAATAGGTAAATGTGATCTCATGAGGTTTCTTATCAAATACTGAATAGGTAATATTAGGTTCTTAGTGAGCCCAATAAATGCACAGAGGGCAGTATTAGAAAAAAAACCTAGAAAGTATTTTTCTTCTTCCTAGAACTTGCATTCATGTGCAATAAAATCTAATACACCAAATTAAGATACAGTCTATTGATAACAACAGATCAGGGAAGGGCAACAATTGTGTGTATGTGTGTGTGTGTTCACAATGAGACAGTGTGAAAAGCACTGAGTCTAGGATAAAAACAAGGGAATAACCCATTAGATTTATCAAGTGAGTAATATTCACCCCAGTCAAAACAAGAACTGGTCCTGACTTGGTGTTCAGTGTGGTTAAGACAGGAAGTTGAACAGCAGAGATGTATGCACAAGTAAAGAGGGGGATGGTGGTACACGATTTTCTAGTTCACCACAGTGTGCTAGACCTTCAAATAATATGGGAGGCCCTGGAGAGCTCAGAGCATTAGACATAGGTAACAGTGATCTAAGATGTGTTTTCAAAGAGGAATGACTTGGAAATAAATGGAAATAATTATCATTCTAAGACTCCAGATGCATTTAGGAATACATTAGTATTATTAGTAAATGCATTAGGAATACTATTCATTCTACCAGTCACTTATGATAGCAGTGAGTGGCTAAAAATATTCACCATTTTAATTCCACCCAACTTTTTTTCTTTTTTTTTATTATTATGTATTTTCCTCAATTACATTTCCAATGCTATCCCAAAAGTCCCTCACACCCTTCCCCCCTACTCCCCTACCCACCCATTCCCATTTTTTTGGCCCTGGCGTTCCCCTGTACTGGGGCATATAAAGTTTGTGTGTCCAATGGGCCTCTCTTTCCAGTGATGGGCGACTAGGCCATCTTTTGATACATATGCAGCTAGAGTCAAGAGCTCTGGGGTACTGGTTAGTTCATAATGTTGTTCAACCTATAGGGTTGCAGATCTCTTTAGCTCCTTGGATACTTTCTCTAGCTCCTCCATTGGGAGCCCTGTGATCCATCCAATAGTTGACTGTGAGCATCCACTTCTGTGTTTGCTAGGCCCCGGCCTAGTCTCACAAGAGACTCCACCCAACTTTTGTATATTGTAGGAATTGCAAAGATTTGAAAGAATATACTGTAATTAAGAAAAATCTCCAATGATTGTATGCTGTGGCAAAGAAGACAAATGTGAATCTATACCTGGAATAACTGACTGTAGAATTGGTGAAATTTCTACTTTGTGCCTTTTCCTTTATTGTTTTTGAGTGAAAAGGGTGTGCAGAAATAATTTCTCTTTCCTAGACTGTATAGACCACAAGTCACTCCAAATCTCAATGATCTTGAATGTGACAAGTGAACTAAAGATTGTGTATGCCCAGCCCACTTCTCTATTTTAACACTCTAGTCTTGTACAATTCCCTTTTCCTATTTATAAACAAATGATTATATATACATATATATGTATATGTATAATATGTTATATGTTAATATTTTGTAAAATTTAAAATGTAAAAGGTGTGCATTCCTTAGTCCATCTGCCATTGCGGCCCTTTTCTCAGAGATCCCGACCATTAGTGGTTTCTTCTGGTGTGTTCAGAGAGTTTTTCTACCCACAAAAGAAGTTTGGTGAGAAATCTCAGCACACTGATCACCTTATACTGAGTCTTGATTTTGTCATTCAATAAATCATCCTGGAATTCTGAATGTATGCCCTACTTGTGCATCTATTTTATACATACCTAAAGTATGTATGATTGTTTGCATTTTTTTCTGAGTTTATCTGGTAGTTTTATTTTGAGTGTGTTTATATACATAAATACTTAAGTTCTGCATATATTTTCTTTTATAAATGTAATAATTTAGTCATAGTTTTGGGAGTTTTGATTATTTCTGTTCACTTGCATTTAAAATGATCAATGAACATAATGGTATGTAATATGTAATTTTCAACATGTTGAGGAACTTGGACAGGTAAGTTGTAATTATAATACACATGGCTAAAAACTTACAAAGCTGATAGAATTGAACATTTATCTTTGTATAAATAGTACAAAATCCTGTCCTGAAAAATTCCTCTTTTAATATCCTCACATCAATACAGGTTGTTTGTAAACATTTTGTTGTTGTCAAACACATGAACTACAATCCTAAGTATAGTCTTTGTAACACACAGTATGACCCTAAACAATGCAGACATGCTGTGTTCCTGTAGTCTGTTCTTCCAAAAGTAGCAAATTATAACAGAGAGAACAGGGAGGTTAATAAGCTGCTTCAATTCCTCACTCTAATGATTACCCAGCTTCCCTTGCACTCATCTGTTCTGTGTTTGTATTTATGTCTTTATAATTTCATCATGTGTCCTTACAGCCATCACTCCACTGAAATTGCAAAATAGTGTGTTCACAGGGATCAATCATTATTCTTTTTTGTCCATACATCTGCCTCTTCTTACCTCATTCCATGATGTTGGGAACTACTTATCTTTTCTCAGTTTCTGAATATTACCCACTTAAAAACATGCTACATAAGCACAAAACCTGAGCGTAAATCCTCTTGGGAGAAACTAAAATTAAACAGATTACAGAGGTATTTCACTGAATTGTCCATTCCTTCCTTGTAATGGTTTTTGCCTTTAAAGGACAGTTTCACAATATAGCTCATACTGGCCTGGAAGTCATAGCAACTTCCCATCTCTCCCTCAGCCTCTCAAATGCTGGGATTGCAAATGTGCAGCACCACATCCAGTTTGTTTGTTCCATATTGCAGAATTGTTTTCCCTGGCATATAATACAATTTGCTTTGCTATTTATTCATTGAAGGACTCCTGCTTTACTTTGAGTTTTTGGTTTTTATAAATGAGTATTCTATAAACATTAATGTGTAATATTTTGTGAATATATTATACATACATACATATATATAATGTGAATATATTATACATTTTCAGTTTATTCAGGAAAAGAATGAAGTTTTGAAAGAACTCAGTGCAACTGCAGCTGTAAATTCTAATTAACAAGCTCATGATAATGTGTTTGTTAATATCTGGTTGATTTTTTTTCTATATTTTTAACATTGATCATATATACAAAGAGACTGTCTTTTCGAATTGGTAGCATGCATCTGGTGTAGTTTACCATTTTTTAAAAATATTTTTTATTAGGTATTTTCCTCATTTACATTTCCAATGCTATCCTAAAAGTCCCCCATACCCTCCCCCCACACTCCCCTACCCACCCACTCCCACTTTTTGGCCCTGTCGTTTCCCTGTACTGGGGCATATAAAGTTTGCGTGTCCAATGGGCCTCTCTTTCCAGTGATGGCCGACTAGGCCATCTTTTGATACATATGCAGCTAGAGTCAAGAGCTCCGGGGTACTGGTTAGTTCATAGTAGTTTACCATCTTTATAATCTTTTTTAAATAACAGCTTTATCTTTGTTGAATTTTCTCTACTGTACATTTGTTTTTATTGTAAAATTCCTGTTATTTTTTTTTATTATTTTCATCTTATTTCTTCAGGCACTTGTTTCTAGGGTCCATTCACTTATTTACTTAGCTTGAGGCAGTGAAAATTTAGATATTTCCATTTATTTATTTCACTTTTTATTAACACATAATTGTACATATTAATGAATGTGATATGAGTTTTCTTTTTTTAGCTAGAGCCTTACTGTGCTGCTCTAGATGGTCTGGAACTTGCAATGTAAAGGAAGCTGGGCTTCACAGTAACCCACCTGCATCTACCTCCTAAATGCTGGACTTAAAGTCATACATACATCACTATTGTCTAGCCCCAATGTGAGATTTTGATATGCATGCTAATTTATAATGATCAAGACATGTTAGTTTGCATGCCTATTACTACAAAGGCTTATTATTTCTATGTGATTTTTCAATGTTTATCCTTTATTTACATATGAATTTAAGGCCAATGGTGTTTCTACTTATTGTTTTCACTACATAACAAAACTTTGATATGTCTTGTTTTCTTAGTTTCTATTTGGGTTTTCCTTTTTATCTATTTAAGTGATGTTTTTTAGTTTGAAGCGCTAAGATTTTTAGATCCCTTTCTTATAATTTTCTGACTCTGATGGAGCTTATCTTAGTTGAATTTTCTCTATTGTGTATTTATTTGTATTTTAAAATTCCTGTTGTTTTTAGCTTTTCCATCTTATTTTCTTCAGATTCATTTTTCAAAGAACAGTTTAAATCGTTCTATTTTCTAAAATAAAACCAACCAACCAACAAACCAAAACATAACAAAAAGACTCCTAGCTTTTTAAAAAAGACTCAGTCTTTGCTTGACTTAGGAAATGTTCAGTGTGCCCCAACAATATCATGAATTCTTTTATCTTTGTGTTCAGTGATTTACATATGTTAGCTAAACTGTGAAGTTATGCTGTTCAGGTTTTCATATTCTTACATACTCTTTGGCTCCTTACTTAATCAGTTGTATTGAGAGGTATATACAAATATGTCTTAATTGTAGATTTGACTACATAGTCTTCATTCTCTTAACTCTTAAGGCTGATTACTGGGAGTTTGTATTGGATCCTGATACTGTGGGTGGTAGGGGAAAATAGCCCATATCTTTTCCCAATGCCTCAACATAGTCAGAGGGCTCCTCCTTCTGTTGAGCTTGTGTGGCTGCTTTCTTTTTCAAATGGCAGTTTTCTTGGTTAATTTACTGTGTCCTTCTTCTCTTCACCCTCAGTGTTTGTTATGCTTTGTCTTCTTCCTACTAGCTCTTCTCCTTTCAAAGTAATATCACTGTGGGATAGTTTTTGGGGGGCTGAAAATGGGGTGTTGCCATAATTCTACAACCTCTCAGTATTTTAAGATTTTCAGAGCCACACTCATAGCCCCACAGCTGTGCTGTAATCCTGTCGTGCAAATTACCCTACATTTCCTTTACTTATATAAATTTTGAAGTTTGTGGGTTCTCCCTTCCACTCCCCCATCTCTCCCTACAATTTCTGTCACCTTGTCTTTTTCTATTTTTTCCCCTCTCTCCCTGTATTGAAACCAGGTCTTCCTAGGCTTGCCTTGAACTCATAATCTTTTTATTTCTTGAAAGATTTAGATCATCAAGGAGGATGTAGAGGTTCATCATTGACTGCTTGGACTCAGGAGAAGTGTAGAAATTTTTACTAGGCCAATCTGTATGATTCTCAGGAACTAAAACAGAAGGTAAATCATTATTCCCTTAGTCTGCGTACTTTCAACAGGTTCCCCCCTTGATTTGAATGCTTTGTGTGAGGTTATGGTAAGGTCCTGTCAAAAGTGCCCCTATGTATTTGGCTTAGTCCTAACATGCTTCACTTATTAGTCAAACACCATTTTACAGGTTCAGAATTTATCACAGGTATACTGATCTCTAACTCTGTTGTAAGTAAATGAGTCCATGACTTCTAAGTGTTATTTACATAGAAGCTCACCCTAAGTTCCTCCATAGAGTCATGTGTTTCACTTAATCCCTTCAGAGTAATGTTTTAAATTAAAAAAAAAAAAAAGAACACATTGTTTTTCTTATGTTTTCCCCTACCTAGTGATGGAGAACTCCACTTCAGTGGATGAGTTTCTCTTGCTTGGCCTGACCAGTGTTCAAAAGCTGCAGCCCATCATTTTTGTGATGTTTTTAACCATTTACTTACTGAATTTGGTTGGAAATGGAGTTATATTAATGATCGTCACTCTGGAAAGAAGACTCCACTCCCCTATGTACTTCTTCCTAGGAAACCTTTCTTGCCTGGATATTTGTTACTCATCGGTGACTCTTCCCAAGGTTCTCATCAACCTTCTCTCGAGGCGTAGGGCCATATCATTCCTAGGCTGCATCACTCAGCTCTACTTCTTTCACTTTCTGGGAAGTACGGAGGCCATCTTGCTGGCTGTGATGGCCTTTGACCGATTTGTGGCCATCTGCAGCCCACTTCGCTACACTGCTATCATGAATCCTCAGTTGTGCATCCTGTTGGCTGCTACGGCCTGGTTCACAAGCTTCTTCTATGCTCTGCTGCATTCTGTCATGACTGCTCACTTGAACTTTTGCCACTCTCACAAACTCAGTCATTTCTTCTGTGATGTCAAGCCCCTCTTAGAAGTGGCCTGTGGCAATACAGTTCTCAACCAATGGCTTCTTTCTGTTGTCACAGGCAGTATATCCATGGGGGCCTTCCTCCTCATACTCCTCTCCTATTTCTACATCATTGCCTTTCTTCTGTTCAAGAACAGGTCCTGCAGAATGCTTAAGAAGGCTCTGTCTACCTGCACCTCTCACTTTATGGTGGTTTGTCTTTTCTATGGTCCTGTTGGTTTCACATACATCCGCCCTGCCACAGCATCAGCCTCCTCCATGAGTGAGGATCGGGTGGTGGCCATCATCTACAGTGCAGTCACCCCAGTGCTGAACCCACTGATATATACTCTAAGGAACAAAGAGGTGATGTTGGCTCTGAAAAAGAACTTTGGGAAGAAGTTGTTTAAAGGCAACTAGCTACATGGAGGAGACCAATGACACTCATGTCTTAAGTACATGAAGGTACTTCATTCTAATAAATGATTAGTTACCTTGATTTTCCCCTCTTTCAGGATTTATGAATATTTCAGGCAAGACAGAAAGTTCAAGTTTCATGGGAATAGACAAACCAATTCTACAGTATTTTAAAATATAATTTTTAATGTGTCAAGGGTTTTCAAAATATCCACAGTAATATACCAAGATAATTAAATGCTATACAAATTTAAAAGAAGACAGGAAGGACAGAGAAATGGGACCAAGTTCTTGAAATATATATATATATATATATATATATATATATATATATATATACATTAGACAACTTGTTTGGCCTTTGCCCTTGATTCCTGTAATAGACCTTTGAAAATGTTAGGTAGCCTTAGTAACGCATGGGCCATTTGACTCACACCTGAGTCTATATTAACAACCGGTTTTATGGTAGGCTCCAAGCAAATCTCAGATGGAAGATTGGTTATGACAGAAAACTTTTATGATTAGATATTGAGACTTGGGACTTGCTGACACTAACTTGATTCTTTAGTGAGGAAGAATAGAGATTAAGTTCAGCTACAAGACCAAAACCCCAAAGTAATGAAATTATGTAAGGAAGTCTCAGTAGAAACTCAGCACTCAATATGAGGATCACATGTTTGAACATCTGTGTTTGGAAAGGTTGCACACCTTAAGGACCTCATAGAACTTTTTCTGTGTCCTTTCCACCACCAGCTCTAATATGTATTCTTGTCTATGATAAACTGCAATCATGAGTGCAGCATTTTTCTGAGTTCTGTGAGGCTTTCCTGAAACAAAGAAAAACTATTCAATTGTAAGAATGAATCTATAATTATATATGAATCTATAATCTATCATTATAACAACATAGAGATGGAGATTAATGTTAAATGACATATGGCAGGCATACAAAGACAGCAGGGTGGTACTGTAAAATTGTAATCTACTTGTGGGTAAAGACATGCCCTACTTTCCTCTCTTAAGGGTTAGTCTAGTAGACCTGGTTAAGAACCTGACTAGGGACTAACCCCAAGAAGGTGTTTTTTCTTAAGATAATATGCATTTCTTCCCCAGAATTCTTGCTCACTAGTGTAGTTCCTGAAGCCATGCCTAGCCCTCCATGATACTGGGTTGGGTTGGCCACCTTTGTGACTCTGGATTCAGAAAGGTGTAACTGTTAAATTTTCTTCTCCTTAGTCTTTTTCTTTTGGATGCTGGCCAGAGCCTCAGTATACTTTTAAACTCAGTAAGTAATTATGACATTTGAATTGCTTATCTCAAGCAGCATGGCTTTTGTTTATTCACATCTCCATTTCCTTCCTTCATTCCTTCCTCCCTCCCTTCCTTCCTTCCTTCCTTCCTTCCTTCCTTCCTTCCTTCCTTCCTTCCTTCCTTCCTTCTTCTTTCTTCTTTCTTCTTTCTTTCTTCCTTCCTTCTTCCTTCCTTCCTTCCTTCCTTCCTTCCTTCCTTCCTTCCTTCCTTCCTTTGTTCATTCCTTCTTGGCAGATGTGAACTTTGCAACTTGCTTGCCCTGGGATTTCCTTTTAAGCACTGACAAATTTTCTTCTAGCTTCCATTTGAGTTGTTTTTTTCCCTTCCAGCTTCAGTTTGTATCTGTTTTTAAATTTGCTTAGTAATGGGATTAAAAACCCCAAAGAGGGAACTCTGACTTTCCAGAATTTACATGATGGTTCTTCTGGGACTACCCAAGTTTTATGGTAACACTTTTGTCATGCCTTTTAGTTCTTCAATTGGAAGAGAAAATGAAACCATTCCTGTTCTTCTACATAGCAATAATACTTGGATATGGAACCTAAACGTTGAGCTATTAGAAGTGATAACTAAAATAGTGGATATCAAAGGCTGGAGAAAAGAACTGGTCAAAGTGGGATGGAAATAGGTTGACCAGTAGGCACTACGTAATCAGGAAGTTTTGGTGTGCTTTGTCTAGTTGGGTAATTGTAGAAAACAACTGTGTGCTGTACAGTTCATAAAACTAAGATGAAGGAATTCCTAGGATTGGCAAGAGCAAGAAGATGGACAAACACTGAAGATAGACACAAGAGCTCTTGGATCTCAGGCTCTTCTTGGGGTCACCCTTCTATACTCAGAAGAGGTAGGCAGAGAGCCATGAATGCAGGAGTTAGAGCATGAAGGAATATCCAAGCCTGGTAAAAAGCACTTGAGGATCTAAAGGCCTTCTCCCCACATGTTTTACCTACAGATAAAACTAACATCAGCTACCCAGTGGACACCTGGTACCATAGGCACTCTCTGTACTTAAGAATTGAGGCAAAGAGAAGGCAAAAATCTTTAGGCATCTGCCTCCAGATATTTTTTGTTATTGGTGTTATTATTATTATTATTTTTTTTTGTATGAGGTACTAGAGATGGGAAACAGGGTCATGCAAAACAAATGCCATCAAATCACAAGTCACAAGTAATTCAAGAGTTGTCTCTCAAGGCAGCATGTGAGTCTGTGCACTAGATCAAGAGGACTTGTCCTTCCCCAAGGATACATAAACTGGTACTGGTTGTTCAGGTAGAAGGAAATGCTTCAATGATGTAGCCACCCACACATTATTCACACTCTTGTAGGCAGTCTTCACACATGATCCTATAAGCAACACTAAGTTTCTTGGCTTACCAAGTTCAATTCTGGGGTAACAACTTTTTGGCCTGTTATTAGTATCCTATATGAAGAGAACAAATGTTTGTTTTTCCTCCTCTTCCCAGAAAGTTCATGCAGCATGCAAAGATGAGTTTAAGAAGAGCTTCTGTAATAGGATCGAGTAGTTTAAAGTATCTTACTATAATTTAATTAACATAAAAATTTATATATGTTTATTATGTATAGCATGGTGTTTTGTGTAAGTGCACAATAGAATGAATGAATAAAGCTAATTAACATGTACATGACTTTATGCATTAGCCATACCACCAAGTTACAAATAATTTTTGAGGAGTACATTTAATATCTATTCTTTTAGCAACTTTCAAGTATAAAATTAATTGTTGTAAAATTCGTTACTCTGTTGTACAAAATATTTCCAAGTCTCTCACCTAATAAAAACTCTTCTTACCAACATCTCTCCAATGTATTCCCCCTTCTCTGCCTAGGCCTCTGCCTATGTCCTGGGTTCTACTCACTGCATAATTTGGTCATGGTGGAAAAAGCTGTTAATCCCTTATTTAGCAAATGCTCTTATTGCAGATCCTACCCATATGAAGTGAAGGTAACTCCTTTTGTAATCATATTGTCATAATTTCAGTGCCTTTGAAAAAAGCTCTTCTACCTTCTGGATTTGGTCAAGTAATAGGTGGTATAAAATTCGTCTTCAAAATGTATAGAGCATGCATACAATCATTTTCATTATCTCAGGATCTCAACTTTTCATATGTAGCTCCAGGAATCAACATCACCAATTGTTATCTGAAAGACTGAGTAATATCCTATGCTGTTCCCAACATCTCCCCAGTCTTTCTGGTTTTTGTTTGTTTGGGTTTTTTTGTTTGTTTGTTTTGGTTTTAATGATTAATTTATTTTTATTTATGTGCATTGGTGTTTTGCTTGCATGCATGTCTGTGTAAAGGTGTTGGATCCCCTGGAACTGTTATTATAGATAATTGTGAGCTGTCATGTGGATGCTAGGAATTGAACCCGGGTTTTTTGTTTTTTTTGTTTTTTTGGAAGAGCAACTGGTGGTCTTAACCAATAAGCCAACTCTCCAAATCCCTTTTCTTTCTATTTTAGTCCTATTCTTATCTGTGAAGCTGAGTAATCCTTGAGAAATAGCCACATAGAATCTGTTTTCAATGATGAATTCTTAATATGGATCTGTGAGTGAAATAAACCATTTCTTCCTCAAGTTGTTTTTGGTCATAGTGTTTTATCATAGCAATAGAGACCATAATTAAAACAGAGGCTGTAAAAGAACATATGGAACAGTAGTGCTCCCTACTGCTAGGCTCATTATGCCGACTTGTGGCCTATACCTGAGTCCACACAGAATGGACTTCTACATATGAAGAAGCATGGTGCATCAGACTGGCAAATACAAAAGAGAATTCTTAGCTCAGGGTTTGTTAATCATGTAAGCACTTGAAACTAAGCAGTAAGCACCCATTGAAGTAAATGTCAACATATTCTTCAAGGATATCCAAATCAAGGAAGGAAAAGCTGTTTTTGTTGTTGTTGTTTATTTGCCCCATGGTCATTGAGGCTAATTCTCTGAGGATCAAAGGAAATTGAAGAGAGCTGTGTGAGGTGTTTCAGACATTGGCAAGAGTAGTGGGAAAATGTACTCCTCATATTTGTTGTTTTTAAAGCATTTTTATTAAATTATTTTATTTAGTTACATTCCAAAGGTTGCCCCATTTCTCAGTCCCCCTCCAAGAGTTCTTCACTCCATCCCTGTTACCACTGTCCAGCCTAGCAAGGCTGGCTGTGGCTTGAGTGGAGCCACCTGCTGTGCTGCTCTTTTGATGTGCCACTATCTGCCTGAGGCCTAACCTGCCAGAGGCCTAACCGGTTCTCTTCCAAGAATCTTCCGGAGTTAACACCTAACTGCGATCTTCTGTAAGTTCCCACTAAAAGGCTGAACCTATCTACTTCTAAGGAACTTGCTTGGCCAGGGACGGGCTTCCCCTTTTCTTTATAAAGCATGTTTGCTGACATTAAAATTGAACCTTGAACAGAAAGCTTGTCTTGGTTCCTTCCTTATCTCGCACAGCCCAGCCCAGCCCTTCTTCTCTTCCAGGTTTCCAAAATGCCTTTCCAGACTAGAACCCAGGTCTGTGATCTGCTGGCCGGACACAACACATCCCCCCTCCACTTTGTCTATGCAACGGTGCTCCTTCATCCACCCATTCACCCTCCCTCACCCAGCCACTGCCACCTCACACTGCCCCCTGTGCACTCCCCTTTCTTGGGGCATCATGTCTCTATAGGATTAGGTGCAACAAGTCCCTTCCAGTCCATGCCAGCACCGAGGCACCTTGGGCACGGAGTCTGCGGACACCCTCAAGGCCCCCACAGGACTCTCCACTGGATATTAGGACCTCTGGTGAGTGGATCACAACTTCTGCCAGGAAGCAGGTTCAAACACCTGATATCTGGGCACCTTCCCTGCAAGAGGAGAGCTGGCCTGCAGAGAGTACTCTGAACACTGAAACTCAGGAGAAAGCTAGTCTCCCAGGTCTGATGATAGAGGATAACATAATCACCTGAGGAACAAGCTCTAACCAGAGACAACTACAACAACTAACTCCAGAGATTACCAGATGGCGAAAGGCAAATGTAAGAATCTTACTAACAGAAACCAAGACCACTCACCATCATAAGAACGCAGCACTCCCACCCCACTGAGTCCTGGGCACCCCAACACACCCGAAAAGATAGTCCCAGATTTAAAAGCATAGCTCATGACGATGGTAGAGGATATCAAGAAGGACTTTAATAACTCATTAAGAGACAGCCGGCCACCTTCCTGGTGAGAGCACGGGGGTCTGCCAGGCCTGAGAGGTTTGTGGCACAGGCGCCGGCGGGAGCCTTCTTGGCTCCGGGACTCCGCGGAGGGCAGGCTGCACGGGTGACCGTGTGGAATACAGAGTGCCAGCCGTTTCTGGGACGGGCGAGAGTTGCAGAGCTTCTGGGCGGCGCCATCTTCAGCTCCAGACAACCAGCCACCTTCCCTGCAAGAGCCACAGAGCTTCTGAGGCAGCGCCATCCTCAGCTCCAGACGGCCGGCCTCCTTCCGGACAAGAGCCACAGAGCTTCTCAGGCGGCGACATCTTCAACTCCAGACAACTGGCCACCTTCCTGGCCAAAGCAACACAGCTTCTGGGAAAGATCCTGTTTTGGGCCTTCACCTTCAGCCAGGAGGAGGTCCAAACACCAGATAACTGTACACCTTCCCTGAAAGAGGAGAGCTTGCCTACAGAGACTGCTCTGACCACTGAAACTCAGAGAAGAGAGCTTGTCTCCCACGCCTGCTGATAGAGGGTAACAAAATCAACAGAGGAACAATCTCTTAACAAAGACAACTATAACAACTAACTCCAGAGATTGCCAGATGGCGAAAGGTAAACGTAAGAATCCTACTAACAGAAGCCAGGACCACTCACCATCATCAGAACCCAGAACGCCCACTTCGCCCAATCCAGGACACCCTAACACACCTGAAAAGGTAGACCTGGATTTAAAAGCATATCTCATGATGATGGTAGAGGACATAAAGAAGGAATTCAATAACTCACTTAAAGAAATACAGGAGAACACTGCTAAAGAGTTACAAGTCCTTAAAGAAAAACAGGAAAACACTGCTAAAGAGTTACAAGTCCTTAAAGAAAAACAGGAAAACACAACCAAACAGGTAGAAGTCCTTATAGAAAAACAGGAAAACACATCCAAACAGGTGATGGAAATGAACAAAACCATACTAGACCTAAAAAGGGAAGTAGACACAATAAAGAAAACCCAAAGTGAGGCGACGCTGGAGATAGAAACCCTAGGAAAGAAATCTGGAACCATAGATGCCAGCATCAGCAACAGGATACAAGAGATGGAAGAGAGAATCTCAGGTGCAGAAGACTCCATAGAGAACATCGGCACAACAATCAAAGAAAATGGAAAATGCAAAAAGATCCTAACTCAAAACATCCAGGAAATCCAGGACACAATGAGAAGACCAAACCTACGGATAATAGGAGTGGATGAGAATGAAGATTTTCAACTCAAAGGACCAGCAAACATCTTCAACAAAATTATTGAAGAAAACTTCCCAAATCTAAAGAAAGAGATGCCCATGAACATACAAGAAGCCTACAGAACTCCAAATAGACTGGACCAGAAAAGAAATTCCTCCCAACACATAATAATCAGAACACCAAATGCACTAAATAAAGATAGAATACTAAAAGCAGTAAGGGAAAAAGGTCAAGTAACATATAAAGGCAAGCCTATCAGAATTACACCAGATTTTTCACCAGAGACTATGAAAGCCAGAAGAGCCTGGACAGATGTTATACACACACTAAGAGAACACAAATGCCAGCCCAGGCTACTATACCCAGCCAAACTCTCAATTACCATAGATGGAAAAACCAAAGTATTCCACGACAAAACTAAATTCACCCATTATCTCTCCACGAATCCAGCCCTTCAAAGGATAATAACAGAAAAAAACCAATACAAGGACGGGAACCACGCCCTAGAAAAAACAAGAAGATAATCCCTCAACAAACCTAAAAGAAGACAGCCACAAGAACAGAATGCCAACTTTAACAACAAAAATAACAGGAAGCAACAATTACCTTTCCTTAATATCTCTTAATATCAATGGACTCAATTCCCCAATAAAAAGACAAAGACTAACAGACTGGCTACACAAACAGGACCCAACATTCTGCTGCTTACAGGAAACCCATCTCAGGGAAAAAGACAGACACTACCTCAGAGTGAAAGGCTGGAAAACAATTTTCCAAGCAAATGGTCTGAAGAAACAGGCTGGAGTAGCCATTCTAATATCGTATAAAATCGACTTCCAACCCAAAGTTATCAAAAAAGACAAGGAGGGACACTTCATACTCATCAAAGGTAAAATCCTCCAAGAGGAACTCTCAATTCTGAATATCTACGCTCCAAATGCAAGGGCAGCCACATTCATTAAAGACACTTTAGTAAAGCTCAAAGCACACATTGCACCTCACACAATAATAGTGGGAGACCTCAACACACCACTTTCATCAATGGACAGATCGTGGAAACAGAAACTAAACAGGGACACAGTGAAACTAACAGAAGTTATGAAACAAATGGACCTGACAGATATCTACAGAATATTTAATCCTAAAACAAAAGGATATACCTTCTTCTCAGCACCTCACGGGACCTTCTCCAAAATTGACCATATAATTGGTCACAAAATAGGCCTCAACAGATACAAAAATATTGAAATTGTCCCATGTATCCTATCAGACCACCATGGCCTAAGACTGATCCTCAATAACAACATTAAGAATGGAAAGCCAACATTCACGTGGAAACTGAACAACACTCTTCTCAATGATACCTTGGTCAAGGAAGGAATAAAGAAAGAAATTAAAGACTTTTTAGAGTTTAATGAAAATGAAGCCACAACGTACCCAAACCTTTGGGACACAATGAAAGCATTTCTAAGAGGGAAACTCATAGCTCTGAGTACCTCCAAGAAGAAACGGGAGAGAGCACATACTAGCAGCTTGACAACACATCTAAAAGCTCTAGAAAAAAAGGAAGCAAATTCACCCAAGAGGAGTAGACGGCAGGAAATAATCAAACTCAGGGGTGAAATTAACCAAGTGGAAACAAGAAGAACTATTCAAAGAATTAACCAAACGAGGAGTTGGTTCTTTGAGAAAATCAACAAGATAGATAAGCCCTTAGCTAGACTCACTAGAGGGCAAAGGGACAAAATCCTAATCAACAAAATCAGAAATGAAAAGGGAGACATAACAACAGATCCTGAAGAAATCCAAAACACCATCAGATCCTTCTACAAAAGCTTATACTCAACAAAACTGGAAAACCTGGACGAAATGGACAAATTTCAGGACAGATACCAGGTACCAAAGTTGAATCAGGATCAAGTTGACCTTCTAAACAGTCCCATATCCCCTAAAGAAATAGAAGCAGTTATTAATAGTCTCCCAGCCAAAAAAAGCCCAGGACCAGATGGGTTTAGTGCAGAGTTCTATCAGACCTTCAAAGAAGATCTAATTCCAGTTCTGCACAAACTATTTCACAAGATAGAAGTAGAAGGTACTCTACCCAACTCATTTTATGAAGCCACTATTACTCTGATACCTAAACCACAGAAAGATCCAACAAAGATAGAGAACTTCAGACCAATTTCTCTTATGAATATCAATGCAAAAATCCTCAATAAAATTCTCGCTAACCGAATCCAAAAACACATTAAAGCAATCATCCATTATGACCAAGTAGGTTTTATTCCAGGGATGCAGGGATGGTTTAATATACGAAAATCCATCAATGTAATCCATTATATAAACAAACTCAAAGACAAAAACCACATGATCATCTCGTTAGATGCAGGAAAAGCATTTGACAAGATCCAACACCCATTCATGATAAAAGTTTTGGAAAGATCAGGAATTCAAGGCCCATACCTAAACATAATAAAAGCAATCTACAGCAAACCAGTAGCCAACATCAAAGTAAATGGAGAGAAGCTGGAAGCAATCCCACTAAAATCAGGGACTAGACAAGGTTGCCCACTTTCTCCCTACCTTTTCAACATAGTACTTGAAGTATTAGCCAGAGCAATTCGACAACAAAAGGAGATCAAGGGGATACAAATTGGAAAAGAGGAAGTCAAAATATCACTTTTTGCAGATGATATGATAGTATATATAAGTGACCCTAAAAATTCCACCAGAGAACTCCTAAACCTGATAAACAGCTTTGGTGAAGTAGCTGGATATAAAATTAACTCAAACAAGTCAATGGCCTTTCTCTACACAAAGAATAAACAGGCTGAGAAAGAAATTAGGGAAACAACACCCTTCTCAATAGTCACAAATAATATAAAATATCTCGGCGTGACTCTAACTAAGGAAGTAAAAGATCTGTATGATAAAAACTTCAAGTCTCTGAAGAAAGAAATTAAAGAAGATCTCAGAAGATGGAAAGATCTCCCATGCTCATGGATTGGCAGGATCAACATTGTAAAAATGGCTATCTTGCCAAAAGCAATCTACAGATTCAATGCAATCCCCATCAAAATTCCAACTCAATTCTTCAACGAATTAGAAGGAGCAATTTGCAAATTCATCTGGAATAACAAAAAACCTAGGATAGCAAAAACTCTTCTCAAGGATAAAAGAACCTCTGGTGGAATCACCATGCCTGACCTAAAGCTTTACTACAGAGCAATTGTGGTAAAAACTGCATGGTACTGGTATAGAGACAGACAAGTAGACCAATGGAATAGAATTGAAGACCCAGAAATGAACCCACACACCTATGGTCACTTGATCTTCGACAAGGGAGCTAAAACCATCCAGTGGAAGAAAGACAGCATTTTCAACAATTGGTGCTGGCACAACTGGTTGTTATCATGTAGAAGAATGCGAATCGATCCATACTTATCTCCTTGTACTAAGGTCAAATCTAAGTGGATCAAGGAACTTCACATAAAACCAGAGACACTGAAACTTATAGAGGAGAAAGTGGGGAAAAGCCTTGAAGATATGGGTACAGGGGAAAAATTCCTGAACAGAACAGCAATGGCTTGCTCTGTAAGATCGAGAATTGACAAATGGGACCTAATGAAACTCCAAAGTTTCTGCAAGGCAAAAGACACCGTCAATAAGACAAAAAGACCACCAACAGATTGGGAAAGGATCTTTACCTATCCTAAATCAGATAGGGGACTAATATCCAACATATATAAAGAACTCAAGAAGGTGGACTTCAGAAAATCAAATAACCCCATTAAAAAATGGGGCTCAGAACTGAACAAAGAATTCTCACCTGAAGAATATCGAATGGCAGAGAAGCACCTGAAAAAATGCTCAACATCCTTAATCATCAGGGAAATGCAAATCAAAACAACCCTGAGATTCCACCTCACACCAGTCAGAATGGCTAAGATCAAAAATTCAGGTGACAGCAGATGCTGGCGTGGATGTGGAGAAAGAGGAACACTCCTCCATTGTTGGTGGGATTGCAGGCTTGTACAACCACTCTGGAAATCAGTCTGGCGGTTCCTCAGAAAACTGGATATAGTACTACCGGAGGATCCAGCAATACCTCTCCTGGTCATATATCCAGAAGATGCCCCAACTGGTAAGAAGGACACATGCTCCACTATGTTCATAGCAGCCTTATTTATAATAGCCAGAAGCTGGAAGGAACCCAGATGCCCCTCAACAGAGGAATGGATACAGAAAATGTGGTACATCTACACAATGGAGTACTACTCAGCTATTAAAAAGAATGAATTTATGAAATTCCTAGCCAAATGGATGGACCTGGAGGGCATCATCCTGAGTGAGGTAACACATTCACAAAGGAACTCACACAATATGTACTCACTGATAAGTGGATATTAGCCCAAAACCTAAGATACCCAAGATATAAGATACAATTTCCTAAACACATGAAACTCAAGAAAAATGAAGACTGAAGTGTGAACACTATGCCCCTCCTTAGAAGTGGGAACAAAACACCCTTGGAAGGAGTTACAGAGACAAAGTTTGGAGCTGAGATAAAAGGATGGACCATGTAGACACTAGCATATCCGGGGATCCATCCCATAATCAGCTTCCAAATGCTGACACCATTGCATACACTAGCAAGATTATGCTGAAAGGACCCTGATATAGCTGTCTCTTGTCAGAGTATGCCTGGGCCTAGCAAACATAGAAGTGGATGCTCACAGTCGGCTATTGGATGGATCACATGGCCCCCAATGAAGGAGCTAGAGAAAGTACCAAAGAAGCTAAAGGGATCTGCAACCCTATAGGTGGAACAACATTATGAACTAACCAGTACCCCGGAGCTCTTGACTCTAGCTGCATATGCATCAAAAGATGGCCTAGTCGGCCATCACTGGAAAGAGAGGCCCATTGGACACGCAAACTTTATATGCCCCAGTACAGGGGAACGCCAGGGCCATAAAAGGGGAGTGGGTGGGTAGGGGAGAGGGGGTGGGTGGCTATGGGGGACTTTTGGTATAGCATTGCAAATGTAAATGAGCGAAATACCTAATAAAAAATGGAAAAAAAATAACTCATTAACTTATTAGGGAAATACCTAATAAAAATATTAAAAAAAAAAAAGGATTAGGTGCATCCTCTCTCACTGAGACCAGACAAGGCAGTCCTCTACTGTTTATGTTCTGGGGTCCATGAATCAGCCCATGCATGCATTTTGGTTGATGGTTTAGTCTTTGGGAGCTTCCAAGGGTCTTGATTAGTTGATACAGTTGTTTTTCCTATGGGGCTGCAATCAATCCCCTTCAGAGCCTATAAACCTTCCCCTAACTCTTCCACAGGGGTCCCTGACCACAGTCTAATGATTGGCTGTGAGTAACTTCATCTGTCTCAGTCAGCTGCTGGTAGAGCCTCTCAGAAAACAGCTGTGCAAAGTTCCTGTCTGCAAGTACAGTATGGCATCAATAATAGTGTCAGGGTTTGGTGCCTGCCCATTGGATGGACCCTATGTTGAGCTGGTCACTAGATGGCCTTTCCTTCGGTCTGTGCTCCATTTTTGTCCCTGTATTTCTTTTAGATGTGAACAATTCTGGGTCAAAACTTTTGAAGGTTGGCCCCATCTGTTCTCTGGGGGCCCTGTCTATCTATTGAAGGTGATTTCTTAAGGTTCTGTCTCCTCACTGTTGGGCATTTCAATTAAGTTCATCCCTTTGTTGTTTTTATTTTTAAAGCAAGCACAACATGATGTGGTGTTTACCATTAGCCTAAGCAAACACAAGTACAATGAGGGAGTACACCTAGTGTTATGTTGTATCATCTTTGACCGTGTGAAAAGAGCCAAGAATATTCCTCCTAGGCCTTTGACTTTCCCACAAAGATAATGTACACATGCCTTCGCATATTCTTCATGCCCTTGCTTTGAAGTATATTCAATAATTATAGTTTATGCAATTATTTTTAGATAACCACTTTGTAGAAAGAATATTCTGCATTCTGTCTGTCCCATCCATTCTTCACAGCTTTCTTACATGAACTCCCACCAATAATAATGTAATCCTTCAAAGTAAAACAGGCAATCACTAAATCCCACCAGCTCTATGGACTGAATTCATGAATCATCCTTGATCTAACCCTGCAATACTCCTCTCTCACATAAAGTTTAGTAGTTTTAGTTTTAACTGTCTCTTACTCTGTTACCTGCCATGGATCCCCTTCCTCTAATTGGAATGTCTGGTTGGGTCTACTGGGAGAGGGTGCATTTAGTCCTACTGTGACTGGATGTCTCAGGGTTGGGTTCCCAATGAAAATTTCCCTTTCTCTGAGAAGAAGGAGAGGGAGTTTATGGGGGAGAGATTTGCAAGGGTTGGACTGGGAGAGAAGAGAAACTAGGGGTGTTCGATTGGCATATAAAGTGAATAAATAAATTAATAAAAAGAAAGCAAGGATAAACAAAACAATCTTCAGCATCATATAAAAAGTATGATTTATTTCATTCTTACATCATTTCTAACAATGGAGGCTCGAATTGTGTAAAAGTTTTTCTGAGGGTTCTAACAGTTTACATATTTGGCAAAATTGAGTTAGTGAAGATGCGTTACAGTGTGGACTTTGTGAGCATGGCACAGTATGAAAGACTAAAATGTTCTTAACTACTGGAGATGTACTTTTGGTGTGTTTCCATGTGTGTAGATAAAATTTATCAAGATCTTGGGTCTTTTGATGACTGGGTATTGGTAGCACTCCACTATGGAATTTTATTAATATTCCCAGAAGACTTATATTGTCTGTACTACTATTTCAGACAAATGCCAGTATGATGCTCCCTGCACATAACTGACAACCATAGGGATATACATTTACACATTTTGTTTCCCCATCTAGGCCTTTGTGAATATGGTTTCCTCCTTACAATGCTATATCAGTGTCTTTTGTTAGTGTATCTGAGTTCATACAGAGACCCCTCTTCTATCGTGATTTCTCTTCCTTCCTTCCTTCCTTCCTTCCTTCCTTCCTTCCTTCCTTCCTTCCTTCTTTCCTTTTTCTTTTTCTTCGTTTCCTTTTTCTTCTTTTTCTTTTTCCTTTTCTTGTGTGTGTGTATAAATATCCCTTTAAATCTATCTTATGGTTTGGATACTTTTTTCCCTTTTTTTTGTATTTCTTTTTTAAATGTATTTTGGGGATTTTGATTTTTTGAGATTAAAATGTTTCAGTTATGACATTCAGAATTGTGTCTTTGGGAATAATGGGCCACACTCCTTCCCAACAAGGAGGCAGAGAAAACTTATCTGGGGCTTAGAGTCTCTCAGTTGGAAAAAAAAAATCAGAGGCTGCCCCTTTCCCCACCCGAGCTCTTCTTCCACATGACAAGAGTAGCCACTGAAGCTCCCAGGAGAACCAGGCCAACAGCAACTATTATGATGAAAATGAAAGACTGAGGAGGTCTACCTGAAAAGAAATGTAAAATTGTAGGACCCTGACCCCAGATCTCAACCTTGACCCTGCTCAGGATCTCCAGAAAGGCTTTTGCCTTCTCTAACCACAGGCTATGTGCCTACATCCTACTTACTCCATCTCAGGGTGAGGGGCTCAGGCAGTCCCTCATGAGCCACATGGCATGTGTAATTCTGCTCCTTCCCAGAAGGCACCACCACAGCTACCCACTTCTGGAAGGTTCCATCCCCTGCAGGTCTGGTCTCAATAACATCCATGTCCTGGGTCTGGTCCTCCCCATCTCTTTGCCAGATCATGATGATGTCAGAAGGGTAGAAACCCAGGGCCCAGCACCTCAGGGTGACATCACCTTCAGGTCTGGGGTGATGGGTCACATATGCCTTTGGGGGCTCTGAGGAGGAAGAGTAGGATAAGTAGTACATTTACTTTTTTTCCCCCTTTGGATTTGGTGTTATTGTGATCATTTTGGGACTAGACAGGGGAATAGGGTGGGGATATGTGCAGACCTACATAGCAACTGTACTCAAGCATCTGGGATAATAAACTGCTTGAAAAGTTCTAGAATCAAGGTGACCTAGCCTAGGGTAGGAGACGCTGGGTTACCAGGAAAAGAGCAACTTTTGTCCTGACTGAGTGAAGCCAAGAAACTACATCACTGCAGCCGTATCATACCATTGAGTGTGGTCAGAGAATCTAACCTCAGAGAGGGTACAGGCTGCAGATTGAAGGGAATAGCAAGTTTAGGGATCTTTTCTCCTATTCTGAGATAGATTCTGAACTGAGACTTGGAGAGAAGAGTGAGTCCTCTGGAGAGACGTCCTATGATGTTGAACCAGGAAACTCAGGATCATTCTTCCTTCTCAAGGTGTGTGTGTGTGTGTGTGTGTGTGTGTGTGTGTGTGTGTGTGTGTAAGAGAGGGAGGAGGAGGGCACAGAGAGAGGTGAGAGGTGAGACAGAGAGACAGAAACACAGAGAGGCAGAGCTAGGGAGACAGAAACAAAGAGACACATAGAGACAGAGTCAGAGAGACAGATACACAGAGAATTCTAGCTGATCCCATTTCTCCCTTCTCAGGAGACATGAGCTCCAGTTCATTAAGAGGAGTTACTTCTTTGCCCCTCGTACCTGTGCGCAGTAGAGTCTCATTTCCCACTGTCAGGTATTTAAAGAGCCACACCATGCAAGGGCCCTCCAAGTAGACCCTCCAGAACTCAGCCACATTAGTTGCCTCCCACTCTCTACGGGTGATCTCAGCTGCCGCATCTGCTGCAGTCCAGGTGCTCAGATCTTCATTCAGAGTGAGGTAATCTTGCCCATCATAACCAAACTGACGGTATGCGTGAAGTAGGTGCCCGTCTGGTCCAATGTAGCAGCCAGTCATCCTTTGGATGGTGTGAGAACCTGGTTCCGTATCACAAGTTAGTCCCTCCCGCTTAGCCCTTTCATCCTCCCTACCCACCCAACCAGATTTGAACCTAAACTGACAACCATAAAACAGCTCATAGGCACCTCAACCCTTCTGGGTCAATACTTTCTGTGGTCTCATAGCCTTAGGCTGAACTTGGTGATATGGGGACATGGAAGAGGTTTGGCAACCACTTGGCCTCAGGGTTACTCACTGTTCTGGCTCTGGTTGTAGTAGTCTCGCAGTTTCTGAAAGTACACTCTAATCTGCTGTTCTGCAGCTTTCGCAATGCGTGTCTGGTCATCCCAGTACTTCTGTCCCATCTGTTCCATCCAAGGCACTCGGGGCTCAAACCTCGGATTCTCAGCCTCATTGTCAAAATGCACAAACTCTGTGTCATCCACATAGCCAACAGTCATGTAGTGGGTCTCCTCTAGGCCAGGTCTTGACACTGCGATGTCGAAGTACCGCAAGGAGTGGGATCCTGGAGGAAGCAAAAGGCTGATGTTTGGCTTGAACCTTCTTCCCTCATGGGGATCCAGGGCAGGTGGTAGAAGGGAAGCAGGAGGTGCAGGGTTTAAGGGAGTGGGGGATGTGGGTAGCCCTGCTGGAAAGGTCTGGCTGGGTGGGATTCCCAGGTGCTCTTCTTGTAAAAGACCTGTTTTTCAAGACCTGCACTCACCTTTAAAGGTCTGTGCCAGGGCAAGGGAAGCCCCAAGCAGCAGGTAGAGAGTGAAGAGGAGAGTGAAGAATGCTGAAGTCTCCATTCTCTGGATTTGGAGCGAGTCTGTCTCTGTTGGTCCTTGGTGACTATATAATGAGGAACTTCAACAGCAGTTCTCTAGGAACATCATAGCCAGTAGGAATGAGAATTGGAGCATAGTCATCAGTGTCCATGCAGAAGATCTTTATTTGGCTTACAAAAGAAGGGAAACTCCAGGATTGTGAGGAATTCCCTTGCTGGAATTCCCCTAAGGAGACTCTAGGAGCCTCTCCTTGTGCCTTGGCCTTTGCCCAGACACCTGACGAGATATCATTCTTACATTTCCTACCAGGTCTTGCTAAGGTTTTTGTCTCTGTATGGCTTTAAGAATTAGGGTAAATCCTAATTATAGTTTGTCTCTATCAGTATTTATTAGATTATTTTTTTTACTAGAAATAGAATCTTAAAAAATTCACTTGAGAGATTTTAGTAACCTATAAGAAAGAATACTGTTTTAGGAAAGATGACTAATTCTTAAAATATACTGAGAAGAGTTTTTTTTTTGTTTGTTTGTTTGCTTGTTTTTACTACATGCTACTATTTTACATGTCTTTTGCTGCTGGATTTTTATATATACTTCTGCCTTTAATCTGTTATGTTACAGGTTGAAGTATATGAGACAAATCAGTGAAAATAGTATGTGTGGGAAATTGTTTTCAATAATGGGGATGTCCATTTTTGTTGTGACAACCGAAAGGATACCAGTGTTAGCTTCTTAAGGGCTCTTTGCAATGGAGAGTGTTAAGCACAGCCACGTGAATTCATCCAGGAAAGATAGTGGCTCACAGACACCTAGAATCTGAAAGAGAAGGGAAAATGTGCATGAATTATGTGTAAAATGCACGTGAGGGAGGCAGTGAAAAGCAGACAGAGAGGACATGAAATCCACACACACTGATCCTTAGATTTGTAAAAGAGAGCAATATACCCTGACAACAGGCCCTAGGCAAAAGCAGCAGAGGAGGGGAAGGGCACACCTTGGAAGGGCTTTAGATCAAATAGAATGGGAAAGTGTCTCTAAATGTCACAGGAACAATATCTGGGTCTCTGCAAAAAAATGTGGTTTAAGATATGGGCAGCAAATACACAAAGGCAAGGGACCCTCTGCACCTCCTAGCAAATACACAGCTAGTTTGGTGGGAATCGTCTTCAGAGATTATAAAGTCAATCCTCTTGGCCATCAAGAGCAGAAGCCCATGATTTTTTTTTTTTTTTTATGTCTTGAAATTATAAATGACTCCCCTCTCCAGTCAATAAGCAAGTGAACAGTCTCCAAGAAGCATTGTGTCCACTAACTTGGACACAAATCCACAGACACATGTCACGAGTACAGGGAGGCAGTGCTGCAAGAGAAGCTAAGGATGCATCCATATGGAAAAAAGAATTATTAGCTATATTTGAAGAGTGACAGTGGCAGCATCAGACAGGTAAGTTCAGTGCCTCTGCCTTGTGAACCAGGAGAGATTACTATAGTTATATTGTTTTCTGTTCTCTCACAGTCCTAGAAAATATTTAGTAGAAACTCACCACTGCTGGGTATTTTCCAATGCCCATATTCTTAATGGCATTTTTCTGTTAGAGTGTCTGGGAGTGGAGAGTGGGCAATTCATGAGGGAAGGTAGAAGTTGTCTTATGAAGTTGTAGCATTGCTGAAGGAATTCAACCTAGTAATAATCTGTCACCTGCATCAGGCAACACACCCTGGCAGGAAAGTGGGAGTAATCTCCCCAAAGCCCTTTCTGATCCAACCTGTTAAGTCTTCAGAGGAAACATAACTTTCTGTTTCCCCTTTTGCTTTTACAAAAGTAAGCTATAATGAAGGCCAAGGACATCATTATACTAAATGTGGGAAAAAGTATTATTTCCAAAATCAAGGTCAAGATGAAGTGTGCTCCCACCCACTTATTTAACATAAAACCTGGGATTATTGCTATAACAACAAGGCAACAGAAAAAAAAAAAAAGGAACCACAAATAGCAAAAGAAGACAAATCCTAACTTGTAGATAACGTCACCCTATGCTGGAAGTCCCTATTCACTTTGCCAGACTACTCATTAAGGCCTTAGGCAAGGTACCAACATGAAATCAACATATAAAAAATGTTTTCTATATACCAATAATGAACTTGCTGATAAATAAATCATGAAAAATCTCTCTCTCTCTCTCTCTCTCTTTACTGGTTTTCTAAAACCTGAAACATGTAGGAATGAACCTAATAAAGGAAGGGAAAGACCTCTACAAAGAAAAATTTAATAATACTGATGCAAGGAACTGAAGGAGACAGTAGGATGAAGAATCTTTATAGGTTGGCAGAATTAATGTAGTAAAATGGATATACTACCAAAATAACTACACTTGATTTCAAGTTATATTTCAGAAACATCATTACAGACATAGCATAGCACTACCAAAACCAGATTAGAACACTGAAATAGATTTGAGGACACAGAAATATACTCACGAAGTTAGGGTCATATAATTTTGACAAAGGTATAAAAAACACATATTGAAGAATGATGTTTAACACATAAAGGGTGGGAAATAGAATTTCTTCACATCATACTACTAAGTCTATATCTCATACTCTTGATGGAAATCATTTCAGAACAAAACAATGATCTTAATGTAAGATATGATACTTTGAAACAGAAAGACATCAGGAAAGAATGTTTCAAGTTGTCTGAAAATGTGTGAGCTATTATATATTTTTTACAATCCCAATTGGGAATACATGAAATAAGAGAGCTTCAGTATAGCAATAGCAACTGGCACAAGCCATGTAGGAATGGTTATGGCAAGCAAATGAATGTTCTGGAGATGGTCTACCTGTTTCCACAGCTGTGATGAGTGGGCTCTGAGACACACGGACCCCAGAGACTTCATCCCAGGATTGCTACTTACTGTTGATTGCCTTTCCTGCCCCTGTCCCATAGCCTAATGATTCCTGGGCATCAGTCCAACCTATTGGGAAATCTCCTGCAGGTCAAGATGAGGATAAGCTCTCATGAATTAATGCTGTTTAGAAGTATTAAATGACTTTATAGAATTCCTGATTTGACTCAAATAATTTTAGGAAGAAAGTTTAAGGAAATGGTTTTAGTTGTTTTGCCAGAATGATGTAATAACGTTAAAATCAAGAATGGAATGTGCCCCCTCCCCATACAATAGTAAATAAAGGATGTATAATAAGGAATACAATGAGCTTTCATAAAATGCATTAAGAAGAAAAATAGGCTTGGGACAGATTTGTGATCAAGGAAAATCATACATTCTAGGTCAGGTCCAAGAGTTAGGCCACAGGTGTGCACTATAATAGAGCAAGGTTATGGGAAACAGTTGCTTTGCACTTATAATGAGCTTATGGAATGAAACACTGCTTTGAGCTTACTATAGACATTCTTCTGTAATGGCTTTTTCTGTAATTTTATCTGTGAGGTAATGTTATAAAGAACTTTTTGTCTAAGAAGCTATAAAAAGGCTGAGAGAAAAAAAATAAAAGTGTGGCAGTGGGGCTCTGTTACATCCACAAAATGTATATATTTGTACATATGTATGTACAGCTTTATGTATGTACATACATACATAATATACATGCATGTGTGTTGTGTCCGGCCAGCAGACCACAACCTGGGTTCTAGCCTGGAAAGGCATTTTGGAAACCTGGAAGAGAAGAGGGGCTAGGTGGCGAGAGAAAGGAATGTAGCCAAGACAGTTATTCTGATCAAAGCTCAAATTTTATTGTTGCGACACTAGTTATGAAGGAAGTGGGAGGGGACCCGATTCCCGCCGAATAATCTCTGGTCCAGTAGAAAGGTGCATGTGTGTGGCTCCGCAGGTTCTAGCAGTGGGCGTGGCAGAACGAATGAGCAGGAAGCTCCACCCCTGAGCAAGCAGGTTTCAGGCTGGGGGAGGGGAGACTACACATGTGCATAAGTATACATGTGTACTTGTGAAATTGATTAAACCAATGGCCAGGTCTGGCTGAGTGTTTGTGTGTGTGTATGCATGACTTTCTCTTTATCCTTTTTCTTTCTCTCTGGCTCAAGAAGAGTAAAAGGCCTCCTTGGCCATTTCTTTTAACTTTATTAGTACCTTTTAATATTAGATATTTTGTTTATTTACATGTCAAAGGTTATCCCCTTTCCTAGTTTCCCCTCCAAAAATCCCCTATACCCTCCCCCCTTGCCCAGCTCCCCAACCCACTCACTCCCATTTCTGGTCCTGGCATTCACCTATACTGGGGCATAGAACCTTCACAGGACCAAGGTCCTCTCTTCCCATTGATGACTAACTAGGTCATCCTCTGCTACACATATAACTAAAGCCATATAAGTTCCACCCTGTGTTTTCTTTGATTGGTGGTATAGTTCCAAGGAGCTCTGGTGGTACTGGTTAGTTCATATTGATGGTCCTCCTATGAGGCTTCAGACCCCTTCAGTTCCCTGGGTACTTTCTCTAGTTGTTCACTGGGGACCTTGTGCTCCATCAAATGGATGACTGAGAGCATCCACTTCTGTATTTGCCAGGCACTGGCAGAGCCTCACAGGAGAAAGCTATATCATGCTCCTGTCAGCAGGTTCTTGTTGGCATATGCCTAGTGTCTGGGTTTGGTGGTTGTTTATGGGATGGATCCCCAAGTGGGGCAGTCTCTAGATGGTCATTCCTTCAGTCTCTGCTCCAAACTTTGTCCCTGTAACTCCTTCCATGGGTATTTTGACCCCCCCTTCTAAAAAGGATTCTGAGTATATGGTCTAATATCCACTTATCA